>NC_056472.1:29856639-30061639 GCF_008729295.1 Plectropomus leopardus | reverse complement strand
GTGTGCACTGTTTTTCCCCCTCCCATATGTACTGAAAGTTGTACTTCATTTGCTGGCTCAGTTCGTCAGTTTATAAACAAACATAATATCGTGTTAATCACATTGTCATGATGATCATTAGTAATGCAACACATGTTGGATTTAGCACCGTGGCGCCGTCACTACAGCTTGCTGATGTAGGCTACTTTTTAATTTGCGTGAAGTGTCATAATGACAAATGCCGGTTCGGCCGCTTTGCATAAAATCAATCTGATTTAAGCTAATTACACCAAACCAGACTGGCAAAACTGTAAATCAAACCATCTCGACTGACCTGCCTCACAAATGTGTTGCGTGTCAGCTTCATTGCAACTTGCGTGTGTGTGTTTGTTTGTGTGAGTGTGTGAATAGGTGAATGTGAGGCAAACTGTAAAGCCATTTGTAAGCTACGGCAGAAAAGATGATGTAAATGCAGTACATTTATGTAAATTACTGCAGTTTTTACACTTCTAGTCTGAACATAACTGGAGCAAAGAAATCAATTGCTTCAATGCTGGTCCTCACTAGTGTAGGTAAGCATAGTGTGTGTGTGTGTGTGTGTGTGTGTACCGCTGAGGCAGTAGCCGGTCGGAGGCCAGGTAGCCAGGCTTGTGAACATCTTTGTTGTAGTCTCCATACTTGGCCTGAACAGCGTAGGAGGCCAGCAGCACTGCTGTCTCTGGGGGACAGTAGTTCTCATCGTTCAGGATGGCCTCCTTCACCTGCAGGGAGTACACACACAAACACAAAAACACACACATAAAGGTCAGTAATAGCCTGTAATTATATCCCAAGAGAGAGATGAGTGGACGCTTAGTCAGCCTTTACTCAGTAAATAAACTGTAGAAATCATATAAATGCAGCAGTATGCAGCATGTTGGTCCAGATTTAATCCAGATTTTGAGAACTATTAGAGGGATCGTCATGAAATTTGCTGCAGACATTAATTCAGATTCTGGGGATCCCCTGGCTTAACAGATAGCAGGTGTTTTTCACTTCTCCAGCACAGCTGAGTAGAATTGGTCATACCTGACTTTCATAAGTGCTGAACTTGTTTCAGTTTCAGCTGTTTCAGAACTGAAACTGAAACAAGTCCAGTTGCAAATGGAAAAGCACTTATGATACCAGGACCTGGATGACTGAGAACCTTCATCAACAATCTGACTTTCAGTACTGATACCACTCATATTTTCAGACACCTTTTGACAAATATAAAAATAAATATATATACAGTTTTCTTTCTTTTTTAATCAACAAAAACACTGACAATATTTAGACTAAAAGGGACAGTTCACCCCCAAATCAAGGACACATATTTTTCCTCTTACCTGTAGTGCTATTTATCAGAGTAGGCTGTTTCATTGTGAGTAAAGATTTCTGTCTTCTCTCCAATAAAATGGAACTAGATGGCACTTGGCTTGTGGTGCACAAAGCGCCAAAATATACAGTTAATAAACTCAACAGCAACATCACGTTGCAGAAATCATGACCAGTTACTGAATATAATTCACAGACGTTGTGAGCAGTTTCATGTAGGAACTATTTTCTTTCTTCTGAACTACACCTGCTAACCGTATCACTGTGCAGGAGGATGCGTGCATCAACTGCTCGCTCACCCTGCACCACTGAGCTAGCTAATGTTGGAGCTCAGCCAAACGGGACGCCATTAATGTTAAAATCTCGCGCAGTCTCAAACATCAGCTTCTTGTCCATGAGAAGACACACGCCTCCGTGATTTGGATGGCAGGTGCAGTTTGATAGAAAGAAATAGTTTCTACACTAAACGGCTCACAACAAGGTCTGTGGATTATCTTGAGTAATCAGGTCATGATTTCTTGAAAGAGACATTGCTGTTAAGTTTTTATTTTTTATTTTTTTAATTTTTTGGCGCATTAAGCAACACAAGCTGAGTACCATCTAGTTCTATTATGTTGGAAAGAAGGTCGACATCTCTACAGCCGATATCTCCAACACTCACCTACTTCTGTGCTGGTTTATCTAGTGATAAACAGCAGTGCAAGTAAAAGAAAAAAAATGTATTTTTGGTTTTGTGGGTTTGGGGTGAACTGTCCCTTTAACTAAGGTACAATCTGATCAAACATAATTAAACAAGATCCATGTGACCATTTTTTTTTTTTTAATTTTGAGGTTGTCAAATTATAACATTTAGACCCCAAATCCTGCTTACTTATGACAACAACAGCTGTAAATCATTTTCAGAACATGTCCACCATCAACATCAGCAGCAGCCACCGTCATCTGTCAGAAACAGCGTACCTGCAGGAAGAAGAGCTTCTGTGTGATCTCCTGGATGAGCTCCTCGGAAACATCTTCTGGAAAGAACTTTGCTCTGAACTTGAACTGCAGAGGATTCTCCTTCTTCACATCCTGCTGGGTCACCTGCAGAAAACAACCCACACACGACATTTCATGTCTCGCCCCTCACATGGTGCTGCAGCGCATCAACACATGAATAAGTCTGGAGAGAATAATCTCTGTATCTTCTTTAAAATTAGAATTAAAGAAACATTATTTAAACGAGGGATGTTTTTACTAGAGATGTTTTTGGGCACTTTGAATTAAAGCTTCTGATAAACAGAATATTAAAGTAAAATTATACATTCATGTCTACTTCGGAGGTTTTCTTGCATGATTAAGTCTAAAACACAGCAGGGTGTGTACTTTTTACAGCCTTTCACAACTTTATCGTGTTTTCAAGTTGTGGGAATTAATTTATTTGCAGAAATGATAAAAGCAGCGCACATACATTAAATGGAAGTGGTCATGTGGGCAGGAAGTGTTTGAGTGGTTGTGTTTCGGGCCTCTCACCTTCTTGTTGAGTTTGAGCCACGTTACGTAGCCTTTACTGTCTGTGTACTGCAGGCCGAAGAACCAGACCTCCCTCAGACCCACCGTCTTCACCACCTGAAATCACGCAAATTCTGTTTGTTTACAGGTATGATGGAAATGCCCCTGAAGTTCTCAGCAACTTTTTTTTTCATTAAGTGAAGTTAAAAAAATGAATAAATAAAAAAAGCTTCCTGAGGTTTTCCAAAGCAAAACTTACTGTTCTGACACAGTTGTTCACAAACTTTTGGCCATATATTTATATTTAGCTGCAGTTATCTGTTTAGTTGATGTTGCCATAACAACTGCTCACACATGCAAATAGATTACAGCAGCAGCAGATCCCGCCCCCACAGTAAAGTGGTTTTTAGTGTTTTCATTCTTCTTCCATTCACTCTCTTCTGTCCTTGAGTATTTTTCCTTCTGTTTTGACTTTGTCCTCCCTCCATCCTCATTCAAACATGCTCACATACTTTATCATTCACTAACTTCAGTCCCATTTACAGAGAGAGAGAGAGAGAGAGAGAGAGAGAGAGAGAGAGAGAGAGAGAGAGAGAGAGAGAGAGAGTGTGTGTGTGTGTGTGTGTGTGTCAGAGTCCCTGGGGGGATGCGGATGCTTACTCAGACTCTAATGTGATTTACACAGTCAATACGACGGCACTCACCACCGTATAATTTACTGTGTCACACACTCAGACACAGAAAGACATGCTCGCATAAACACATTAAATACCCATGTGTATCGAATAATCACACACATAAACAAATCCAAACACACTCAAACAGCCATCCAAAACACGCTGTGCTAACTGTACAATCAATTACACACACACACACACACACACGCTCAGGGCCTCCGCTGGGGCCGGGAATGCGGTATGCAGAGGCAGCTATGCGGATGCTGGGAGCTCAGCGGGCAGATTTAGAAGTGAAGCCTCAGAATGTGGATAAACGATTTGGGAACGTCGGGATGAGAGAGAAGAGAGGGAATAATACGTGGCAGAGAGGAGACGGGGAACATAAGAGAGACAGAAAATTCAAGCTGACTGGGACTCCTTAACTTTCATGTTTTATGAAAACACTTTTTCATGCAGACGACTTTAAAACTGCGTGTGTGTTTGGCCCATCAAAGTGCTGAGAGGCTTACATGTTGGTGTTTGGGTTAGTTTGATTAAAAAGCGTTTCTGTCTCGCTAAGACCTTTTGTCATGCTGTGTGTGGTGTGTGTGTGTGTGTGTGTGTGTGTGTGTGTGTGTGTGTGTGTTGGAGCGAGCTTATGGGTGTTATATTTAGCATCTTGATCAATGGAGCTCGTTCTTCTTTCATGTGAATTTGCACCATTTAAAAAATGAAACAGCTTTCTTGCTTGAAGCCCATTATCACAGAGCTCACAAGTCACTGCTGGACGTGTGACGTCGTGTATGTACGGTATGTAACCTTCACACACACACACACACCATTAAATGATCACAGGGAGATGCCACTGTTTTAACACCACAACACTAAACAGTGCATGCTCGAGAAATATTGCTGGTGCAGTTCGATATGTAAACCACCTCAATATTTTATGCTGCATTCAGTGAGTCCTCTCATGATCGAAACACCCAAACTTGGTGTGTTTCTTTAAGATACGTCACATGATTTCTTGTTCATGCCGGTTATCATTCTGTCTTTTTCACAGAGGGGGTTTCCATTTTATCTGCATCTATTTTTAGTTGACGATGGACATATGAAACTCCATCCATCACTGAGGTCTGTCATTACTTCTACACCTGTCCGCTCACTCACTTTTCTACTTCTTTCTTCTAAAAGTCCCAAACAACAAGTTATAAAACATTTAAGAGACTGGGACCTGCATGTTTGATATTTAGCAGTTTATATCAAAAAGAATTAAATTCTTTGTAAATTGCCCAATCGACTGATCCAAAGTCCAACCACGTTACTGTTGCCGGGTTGGACAAGCTTGACAAAAAGAGACATAGGGACTCTGAATAAAAGTTGTCTCTTGACATTTACCATACATGTTTATTAATTTGTGCTCATTTGAAGATATTTAAAGACGGACAAAAAGAAAAACAAAAGAAACAACATAAGCAAGATATGGGTTGTTTTGGGATGACTGAAAAAGCCATTACAGGGCCCCGATTGGCCCAGCTGGAAATGTCATAAGTTGACACCGTATTGTCAATGTTTGGCCACAGCAGGAAGAAAAACACACAAAACTACAAGATGAAACCCAGAGTTTGATAATGTGCAGCCTCTCATTCAGTAAGGATGGGATCTCTCCCCTCACACAGCAACAATTCATGATTGAGGCTGGTCCGACGGACGCATTGTTCCATAAACCTGTGCTGTGCAGCCTTAAAAGCCATTCTGTGTTTTGATCTTATGATATAAAGCAAACACAAAAGCAACAACAACAAAAACAACGCTGGAAAAAAAATCCCTTTCATTCTGTCATCCTCCCTCGATGTCACCACAACCCCAACAAACCTTTGGAGCCTGACATGAAACAATGCTGAAAGCTGCCCTTTTTACTTCCCAGACACACATTCACACACAGACTCACACCATCCACCAAACACTTCCATCCACTGTCTCCCGAAAGCTCCCAGAGTGGACAAAGAGCACTTTGTGTCATCTCTGCGCAGAACCAGCACCAACCCAGACCCGGCCAAGCACCCACTGGCACACAGGCACGTTCACTTTCAGTGTTTCATTCGTAATGGAGAACAAACAAACAGGGATTCTTCCAGCAGGTCACAGAGTTCACTTTGAAAAAACAACAAAAAGCATTTCTGACTGTCTGCTGCCGTCTGCGGATACATGCATTTTCTGCACCCTTCATGCTGCTGCAGAAGTGTTTGTCCTTAATCATGGATCGCGCTCCTTGAAATCCATTAACCCTTTGAACCCTGAGCAAATTGGTTTGATTTTTTGAAAAAACAAACTGAGAAAGACAACAACACATGGTCCGAAAATTAGCAAGAAATTAGAGAGTAAAAATAAAACAAGAGTAAAAAAAAAATAAACAAGGAAATAATCCCAGAAAAGTACAGAAATTTGAAAAAAACAACACTTTTTTCTGTTGCATTTATAATTATTCTAATTATGATTATAGCTTTCTGTAGATTTTTCCTGGTTTTTAATACTTTCCTTAAAAAAAAGTCACTTTTACTAATTTCTTCCAATGTGTGGGACACTCCTTGCCAAGCTGACGTTTTCTCCCATGTCTTTGAAAGGAAAAAAAAACCCAATTTGCTCAAGTTTTTTAAATAGCTTGTAAAAGGCGTCTAAACGAAGAACAAGAAATATGATGTTTATCCAGGTTTCAGAGTTAAAAAACCCAAATATGTCAGAGTGTGTGTGAACATCTTACCTGGTCGAAGAGCTGTTTGCCTGTCGTGTTGGGCTGGATGGCAAACTCCAGCTCAGCGTCCATGGTGGTGACGCGCACATTGATCTGCAGCAAAGAAGAAAAGGCAACAAAATAAACAGCCCAGTCAATAACACATACATTAGATTAAAAATTCAAAAACATCACAAACCAATCTCTGATCACCGCCCCCAATGCGAGACATAACGGGTCCCATCTTAACCGGAAAACCTCTTGTGTCCTGATTTTGTTGTTTTCCTTAAATTCTGCTACTCTCGCCTCGTATTTCCACGTTTTCTGCAGAATTGAACACATTTCTCGACTTCCACATGCTGGAAAATAAACATCCTCACTATCACTGAAATGCCAAGTCTGGCTGTGTTAACACTTGGATGCAGTGCCCTATGAAGAGGACGAGGAGTCGCCAGCAGATGGTGTAACACACACAGAGGCATTTTGTCTTATGGAATGATTATGCATGGCATTTGTTCCCCATGCTACGAATATGAACAAACCCAAAACATTCTCAAATTTTGATGAGCTTAGGACCAATTCAGTATGACAGATCTGCGTGTGACTGTTTGTGATCAAGATATGAAGTTTATTTTACTGCAGTGATGGAATCAACTTTCTATTTAAATGTAAAAGCAGATCTGTGAGGTTCAGTATGCACAGAAACATGATACAGCACTGGCACACACACACACACACACAGAGGCAGAGTACATACTGTATATACAGTATGACGATCAACATGTTATGAACCTGGTGACCCTGTCGGCATTACAAAGAGCCGACACCACATTGAAGTTGGAGAACGCATGAATCCTGATATATTTGGGTTTTACAGAGAATGAGTCTGAGTCACGATCACTGAGTTAGAAGTGGAAAAACTTCAAAATGGCAGAAAATATTGAGTAGTCACACCACAGACTATTTAAAGGTCCAGTGTGTACGATTTTGGGAAATATATTGGCAGAAATGCAATATAATAAGTATGTTTTTAATCTAGTGAAAACAAGGATCCATGTGTTTTTGATACTGTAGAATGAGCTGTTAATATCTACATGGGAGCAGGTCCTCGTCTACGGATGTCACGATGTTAACCACCAAGTTTGTGACAAGAGCATCGGAAAACACTTTTTTTCAACCTGAAACTGCTATTTCAGTGATTTTACCGGTTTAATTCACCAGATCTGTTTGTTTGGGAGAGAAAGGTGAGCACAGATTAGCCGGCGCTGGGATAACGGCACGTCTGTGACATGCCGAACAGCATTTGAGTAACACTGATGTGAAACTGCTTTATTGAGATTTTTTTCTGGTTTTAATGACCTGGAGGAGACCTCTGCAAATAATTCAGCTCATGGTAAAAACCTGTCGAATAATGAACACTGAAGGAATTCTGACCACAAGGTTGTAATATGCATTCCTCGCCGCTAGATGCCGCTAAATCCCCCTAAATCTCAATCACTGGACTTTAACTGAAAGCAAAAGTTTAAAGAAAAGTTAAAATGCAAATTATCAGGAAAAACAAAATGCGAAACTGTTAGGAATGTGTCAGAGCAAAAGAAGGAAAGATAGAAATTGGAAATGAATGACAATATGTGCAAAAGAAGTGGTATGAATGTGTGACAGGGCAAAAAAGTACAACAAAGCAAAGGAAAGGTCTGAAATAACGTGAAACTAACGAAGACAGTAACGTCCATAAAAGCATTTGAAGGCTTAACGAACAATAAGGAAAACACTGTGAGCGAATCAAGTACTGAGACTCTCCACTGTCTGCTGGGACAGCCTGTGCCAGCTGTGTGTGTCCTCCTATCAGACTTCTATAAATAATCTTCTCACTCACTCTCTCTCTCTCTCTCACACACACACACACACACACACACACACACACACACACACACACACACACACACACACAGTGTCTCCATTAAAGGCACCGGCTGTTTACGCCACTCATCCTTCTGCCAGGAAGCTGCACAGAGGAAGTTACTTTCATTTTGCTCTAATGAGGGAAAATCATTAGGAAAACTCCACTTGACAATTTGAGCAGCTGAATTATAAATAAGTTCCCACACATGAATTTTTCATATAAATGTAAGTTACTCTATCTAAGAGGCGAGAGAAAATCAGACCATCTGCTGTTGAGCATGAAACAGTGTAAGTTTGCACCTGTAAAGGCCACAGTCAGCTGCTCATTTCCTCTTATAATAAAAATGGATATGATCACATGACTTTTAATCTTTTCCACTTCATGAGGATGCTGGTATCCTCCGTCTACATTGAAGTCTGAGTTGAAAAACTAGACTTTTGATATCTGAAAGATAAGTTCCACTGGTACCACAGACAGAGACAAAGACAAAATCCCTCTCCAAAGGGGGACATACTGGACACATCACATTGACACTCTGCATGCTAACGTATTGAATGAAGAGATTTCATTTGCTTGTTTCTTCTTAATTGTATTTTTTGTATTCATCCAGTACACATATTAATTTGTATTTCTTTATGATGTAAATACACATAAATTGAGAAATTGCTGTGATTTTTTTAATATTGACAAATCTTCGAGCTGAAGAAGGGTGTCTGGCCCAAAACGTCGGTGTGGCAATAAAAAAGTTTTAATTGGAGTGCTGTCCCGATCTTTATTGCATTTCTACTGGGAACCACAAGTCTCCCCTTTACAGATATGCCTACTTTATGCTAATCCCATGCAGATTTTGGGGGAAAAAATCCCAAATTATTCTCATGCAGTATAAATGTGTTCATTTCACCTGTTGTATTTGAATATTTCTACATGCTGGCCCCTAAACAGTCTTTATATTGTGTAAATTGAGCATGAATGGAAAGCTGAGTCTCTTGTGGATTCAATGAGTGCAGTTGTATTAGAGTGTGATGATGTCAGTTCTCATAACAGCCACTTCATTGTAGTGAGACCATTTTTTGAAACTTGACCTCACTGTACACAGTGACCTCTAGTGAAACTTTACAAACACAAATTAAACACCTCATGCATTCAAAGGATGTTTGGCTTTCAGAGGTGCTTTTACAATAATTGGGTTTCTGAGCACTTTTTTGAACAGAGGTGCTCGCCACCCAATCACCAAAAAGTGTAACTCTTACAGCAATTTCCAGATGTCAAAAGTTTTTGATGCCAAAGGATTTTTTTAACGTGTTCCTCAAAGTTTTTGAATCTTAACATGGTATTTTGGAGGGATCTTTGATTATTTTAATCGATTTTTGGATGGTAAAAATGCTTAAATTTACCACCAGATCTGTGTGTCTTACCTTATAATCGCTGAAACAACTCATTCGACATAATTTAGTTTGGGAATGTCCATCATAACGTGCTAACCCCCATACACTCTAAACTTTAAAAGTCTGGATAGATCTAACCAAAACACAATGTTTATTATTGATTTATTACTTGGAAAACTTGACACACAGTGCTGAAATGCATCTCAAATTAATCTTCAGGTTCCAGCTTTTAGATGATGTAGACCACTTCTATGTGTAATATACTGCTGCCCCCCTAAAGAGGGAAAAAATGGGTCTATGATAGGGAGGGAGAAATGAAAGAGGTTAAAAAACATATATTTGGGTCCTATATTAAATAATTCTACTTGTTTTCTTAGATAGAAATTACACCCTCTCCTATATAAATTTTAATTATGTGAGTACTGACATGAATAATCCCCTTTCAGGCCTGTTTTGACTCTTCCTGCACACTATTTCTACATCTTTTGATTTTAACTGGGGCAAAAAAAACTAAACTCGAATATAGGCGCATCATTTTGAATTATTCATGAAGATAAATGAATATGAATTAAATGTTTTATTGCCACTGGGAAGGCAGCAGTGAGGTGCAATGGAGTTCTGCTCTGCTGCAAACATCACGAAACAGAAAGCGGCTCGTACAGGATGAGACTGGTGGTCAGGTGAGACTCTCAGAGCCAAAAATGGGCATCTGGAAACTTTGTTCACGGCTGCTGCCACATCAAAATCTGTGTTATTTAAGGTGAAACTTGAGCATTAACAGGTTTTCACAGAGTAATCACATGCGTATGTGCATTTTGTCACAGCATGAACTCATAAGAGCGCCTGGCTTTGAGCTGGTGGAGACCAAACCAGTGTGTCACAATAATCTCATCTGTCCCCTCGCTTCAAAGTACTGAACTCACACACACACTCAGCACACAAGTATGCAATCACAGATTTGTATGTGTGTGTTCCTCTCTGTCCCACTGGAGGTGTAATACATTATACTGTGCAGTGGTGTTCGGTGCTGCAGTAAGTAAACCCAGCTGCAGTGAAACCGACTGACACTCCTCAAGTAACCCTGAAGGACAGCGAGAGACACAGAGAGAGAGAAAAACAGAGGAGAGGAAAAAGAAGTAACAATAGTCTGCACAAACTTGTAACCTGCCTTAGGGATAAAACTGCTGCATCAGTAGCGTGAGTGTGTATGTATGTATGAGTGTGTGTGTGTGTGTGTGTGTGTGTGTGTGAGTGTGAGTGTGAGAGACAAAGACAGACAGATAACGCCTGAGGTGAACAGAGTGCATCAATCATAAGAAACCAGCAGTCAGGAAATACAAGACTCATACACAGACAGCTCAACTGACCTGAAAAAATATAATATACACAAGACCACAACACACACACACACACACACACACACACACACACACACACACACACACACACACACACACTGTTCTGCAGACAAAAGCAAAGCACTCTACCCCGACAATGCCCTCTGTACACACATTTTCACAAAATCTTGCAGAAAGAAGACACAGCTAAACATTTGGCATTTTGTGCTTGAGCGACTGGTCACTAAATTGTAGCCAAGTAATGTTCAATCAATCAATCAACAACTTCACCCGTCAAGAAGATTTCTGGGAACAAATGAATTTCTTCTAATAATGTTTCTTCTGATTATGAATGAGGAAGAAAAGTGAGTTGTTCGTAGGAGTGTGTTTTAAGTAGGGATGTAATTGGTTTATTATTAATTATTTAATCAGATAATATTTTCTGACTATTTCCACATGTCAGTGTATATGTACATTTTTCTACTCTTACTACTAGTTTAAGTGTGTCAGTGTGTCTTCTGCATTTGTTGAGCTTCAGATAAAGTGGGAATAGTAACAGTGGATGCTGCAGAAGTTTGGGAATGTAACCATACGGTGGTGGTGTGTGTGTGTTGTGTGTGTGTGTGTGTGTGTGGTGTGTGTGTGTGTGTGTGTGTGTGTGTGTGTGTGTGTGTGTGTGTGTGTGTGTGTGTGTGTGCGTGCGTATGTGCGTGTGTGCCACAGAGTGATAGACATCTGTGTGCATGTATGGGAGTACATCCATATGGTGGCTTCACATGGATGCACAATGAGGCACTTTTCTGTGCACGTATCATTGCGGGTCATAAGCCTCTGTGCTCTGGCTGATAAGGTTTCCATAGCGACGCCCTTGTGGTTGATTTCATTGTAATTTTCTAAAAAGCCTTGTGGGCGTCCTGAAGAGGGATTTTAACACTTGGCAGGGTGACCTCAAGAGGAATGACCCCTCCAGAGGTGAGGCAAACAATTTTCTGAACATTTCAATACAGTGATAACAAACTATAAAAACAATAAATATGTTTAATGCACGCAACATTTTTTTTTTACTTCACGACTCTGAAAGTTGTTTTCTTAGATTTATAAGTCAATCTTTTAGTACATAACATGTCCAAAAAATAAAGGAAAAATTCTCATCACAGTTTACCAGAGCCGAATGTGACATCTTTACATCTTTAACCCTTTGAAACCTGGACTGATGTCACATTTGTCATACATTTCACACATATTTAAAACTTTGAACCCCACAAATCTTTTTAAGAAACATTGAAAAAAGGGTCATGAGCAAATGAGCAACTTGTTACAAAATATTCCACAAATTGCAAGAAAGTAGTAGGTTTAGACAATTATGTTTAAAAAAAAAAAAGCTAGGCAAAAATATCTCAGGAAAAAAAGCCAGGTTAAAGCTGTGTTTATAATTATCACTGACTGCATAGTTAAAATTTTAAAAAAATTATGTTACAGAATTATTATAATGTTTAAGCACTGTCAGACATTGTAGAAAAAAGATTCACACCACAATATCTGCAGATTATATTCTTATAGTATCATAAATATACATTAGGCATACTGTATTTAATATATCTCAGCTAAAGCTAAGTTCCCTCTTATGGATAGCCTCATTAAAAAAACACACAAAACAAAAAAAATACACCAAGTGTGGAAACACTGAATAACATGTGTGTGAATAACATTCATTTCCTTTGTGCCATGCAGGGGGAGTAACAAAAGCCCCTCTAAAATATTCAACTATTGTCTGACGGGGGAACTGTTTCAAGTGTGAATGTGAATTTGTGCCTGCAGAAACGTGGACATGAGCTGTTTTAAGATACAAGTGTGTCTGTGTGTGTGTGTGTGTGTGTGTGTGTGTGTGTTTGTTTGTGTGTGTGTGTGTGTGTGTGTGTGTATGTTTGTGTGTGTGTGTGTGTGTGTGTGTGTGTGTTTTGTTTGTTTGGAGCAGATACAGAAAGAGAGCAACATGTCTTCCAGCTGATAACTACAAAACGTTAGCAGATAAAGCAGCAGCAGGCGGTCTCAACCTGTCCGCTGACCACAATCCTTTCTGTTACGGCTGACCCGCTGCTACTGCTGAAAACATTATGGTTACGTGTCAGAGACTCTTTAAAAATCCCTGTTTTCCACATGCACACAAGACAAAAAACCTGGAACTATCATGGTACTATTATTTCAGTAATGTACTTAATTATATATTATATTATAATTTTTCAGTTACAATGGCTACTGCCTCTACTTATGATGCTTTTACTACTTTTATTATTGCCTCTACCATTTTGTTCAGCTACTTCTGAGAAATATACTGCTGAGAAGTAAAATAAAACAAAGGCCATAAGCAGGAATATATCAGCCTTGTCTCCACTGTGGAGGTATATGCAGTCTGGCAGATCCAGGGCAAAGTGTGTTGATAATTAAAGAAGACAAATGGCCCTCACCGAAAAATAGATTGGCCCTGTTGAAGTGGAGTTCAAACTGCTGACTGCAGAAAGCTGCATGCTGTGAATCCTAATAAAAATCTACATGGTAGTGCAAGCAGCTGGTCAGTTTAGGATGAAAGGTTTGCAGGATGAAGCGCTTTTCTCGCCTTTTTGAGGGCCTGAACACACAACAGAGACATATGCAACTTCAGTGAATGCAGTTAGTTTTTCAGCTCAGCTCATTTTTGAAGAGCAGGATCAGAAGCTGGTTTCATTTAGACTAAACACAAGTTAAGCAAATCGGTAGCAGAGGGATAACCTCATAAGTACTGTTTAGAGAGGACGTCCTGCTCAGGCAAATATTTGGATAACGTTGTCGAAATCAGCACAAAACAAATCCACTCAAACGACGATGCTGATGCTAAGAAGCGTCGGCAAACCACTGTTTCCCTGTGGTACAGCACGCCTGTCGAGCCCTCCTCACCCGCTGCTGTGTAATGCTTTTTTAAGGAGGTTTTTGGACGCACGTAAATGTTGAAACATTTTCAACTTTTCAGCTGAAGGTGCGGAGTTGCACCGCTGGTCAAAGTCAAATTGGTTCAAGTTTGAGAGACTGAGAGCGGATCACATGGAAGACAACGAACATATTACGGTATCATAACAGTATCTATTTGATTTAAAGCCAGTTTTCTGGGAAATTTTGTGTTTTTCAATCTGCATGTGAGATTTCACTGCTTGGATTCTCATCATGATGAAATTAAGAAAAGGAATTCATAAAATTATTTGACAAAAATTTATCTTTTTATTATTATTATTATTATTAATTGTTGTTAATTATTGAGATTTTACAGTGCAACATCAGAAATAAATCTATTCATAAAATCCTGCTTCCTCATGCTGTCTGAGCATTTTTAAGACTTTTAAACGAATAATTCAAGTCAATTTAATACTAGTTAAGGTCTTATTTTGAGATTAATGAATTCAATGCCTTTTAAGACCTTTTAAAGATCGGAAGGAACCCTGTTTACGTTTCTTACTGTGCAAAATATGATTTTTGCAAAGAGATTCGGGCCAAATCTTTGCTCATGAAGCTCTGGGGAAAACAGAGTGCATGTCTGTCTCCGTTCAGCCGCCTGTGTTTACCAGCATCCTCCATGCCTCCATGTTATTCATAACAAGTAGTGACAGCTAAATAGTAGACTAGTGTGTACAGGCAGAGGCCGCCCACGCCACACAGCCCACCTGTTGACTGTGTTTGTGTGTGTGCGAGAGACTCAGACAGCCATAATTAAAAGCTGTTGCTAGCTAAGCTGATTAATAGAGGCTTTAAAGGCGACCAGGGCCGCGCCGCCTTCTTCACCTTTTCTATTCTCTGTTTCCCATCGACAGCCACTCTTTCCACTCAGCTACTTCACATCTCCTCTCTGACGCTCTTCTTTTCTTCACCTCTTCTACTCGCTCTCTCTTCACCTCTCCTCTTTTCTGCTCTTCAGCACCCTTTTTTCTCTCCACCACTCCTCCCTCTCTCCAAAACTACTCTCACCCTCCTCTTTAATGGTTTAATGTCATTGGTTCATGCCATTTACAGTAACTATGAGGACTTTTAAGTCAGCTTGTTCATGACGGCTGTATTTTCAAGAGAGTTATAGAAATTACATACAGGAATCAGTGGGCTGATTTGGACTGAAATATAAGTTAGCATGGCAGACACAGCTTTGCCTTCAGCTGTGGAGAAAAAAACATCTCTGAGCAGGACCAATGGGTGAGAAGCAGCACAAACATAATTCTGCATTCAGGAGCGGCAAGGATCCATAAGATTTCCTCAGACTTCCTCTTTTTCCTCCAGTTATTTCAATCATCCATTATTTGCAGTGGTACCACGTTAAACAATAATTTCCACTCCTGATTTATCAGTGTCTGAAGTGGTGAGAAATGCCCACCACAAGGTCACATAATCACAGGTAACTTTCTTCAGTTGTTAGTTTTGCCCAACCAACAGTCCAAAACCAAAAAGGACACTACATGGCAAAAGTATGCGGACACTAAAAACATTGAACCCAATTCAAAGTCAACATTAAACCAAACCGTCACGTCTCTGGATTTTGTGAGGAAGCTGGAGAACCTGGAGAAAATCCACACTAACACGTGAAGAACATGCACAAGGGGTCGGTACTGAAACTATACTGCCGGTATCTACTGCACAGAATCAAAATGCAAATTTGGGTGTTTCATTTTGCCATAACATCATCTTACGGCTTTCTCGAATCGCCTTAAAGACCGCCTCATGTGTGCATTAGGCTTATTTTATATTTGCAATTTCAATTTGCACAACTTGAGGGTTAAAGGAAACACAGCTATTGTCACTTTTTACCCAGCTGTCCAATCACAGTCGAAGAGGGGCAGGACAAATACCACAAGAACCAACCGTCACATCTTACATGTCCGGATATAACTCATCCGTGTAAATTATATTAAGGCTTACTCTGCAATATTACATGCTGTAGCACCGAGACTTTACTGAATTAGAACTAAGGGTCCTCAGATAAATTCTTCAGGACTGTTCGGATACGTCATGTAGTGTATATCTGTAAATCTCTGTACCGTAAATCACACTGAGTGCAGCTTTAGAAGTCAATGTTAATGTTTTACACCGATGCTTTAGTAATACAGCGTGTTTAACACATTCTGATGAAGCAGTGACTGAATTTAGTGGAGGTGAGGCAGAGGAGGTGGGAGGAGTGGTGAACTTCACACCCTCTCTCTAATTAGATTTAGTGAGTTGGATAATTCCCATTATATAAATGAAAACGGCCCCCTGAAATATTTAAAGCCTCCAGCACAGGCTTGCTACCCCCCCCCCCCCCCCCCACCCCCCCCCCCCCCCCACCCCCAGGGACACCATCACCAGGAGGGGCAACATGTGCAAAATGCAGCGATAAATCAATAATGTACGATGGTCCCAACACATCTCACACCCTGGATTAACACAGACACACACACACACACACACACACACACACACACACACACACACACACACACACACACACACACACACACACACACACACACACACACACGTACACCTGCACAAACAAACACACACACTAACAAACAAACTGTGGCAGAACAACATGCTTTCCCCTCAAGCAGGCAGAAATATTGATAAAATAGTAAATATTTATTAAGACGTGCACAACTTTTGTTCTTCCTGCACACACACACACACACACACACACACACACACACACACACACACGCACACGCACACACACACTGCCGTCAGGGAAACACATACACAGACCCAACATATGGGAAATCAATACATCTTTTAAAGGATTCTCCAGCAACATTTTACCCCTCAGGGTGTGAGATGTTGGCTTAGATTTTTTTTTCTGTATTGTCTCCACGTTTGCTCGTCTTTTCACTTCCCTGTGTCCTTTCTTTGTCCTTGTCTATCCCAAAAACATTATTAGGCGTCATAAAGGGGTCAGTCTGCCTCCAGCTGAGGCCACTTTCAGACATGCACTCTTTTACATTTAGCTGACATGTCAGTCTCGTGTCTGAATAAGCACCCTGGTCACCTCATGGTAATCTTACTAGGTCTGAATTCCACTTTCAAGGCAAGTCTGAATTTTATGCTGTGAGATTCAAATTGATTAACATAAACTGTGTTGTATTTTAATATTTATGCATGCCTGAGTCCCTAAACTGTCTTGGAATTACATTAACTGTATTTGACTGGAAAACTGAGACTATTGTGGATTCACTGAGTCTAACTGTACTCATGCATGATGATGTTAGTCCCCATAGTAGCCATTTTTTTTAAACTCGATCTCACTGTATTAAAGGATCTATAGTGACCTTTACAGCTACAAACTAGAGACCTCAGGCATTCAGAGGATGTCTGGCTTTCATGGGTAGACTGGACAATACAGGGGTTCCTCAGCACTTTCCAAAACACAAGTGCTCATTATTTAATCGCTGAAAAATACAATTTTTACTGAAATCTCCAAAATTTTGGATTACAAGTCACAGCATGGATTTTTGTATGGTGATCCTCAAGTTCTCTGTGTCTTAATGTGGTATTTAGGAGGGATTTTTAACCACTTGTATTTATTCTTAAGTGATTTAAAAAAAAAGTTAAAATTTGCACCAAAGCTGAATATCAAATGATATCAACACCGAAATGGCTACATATGAGACATACAGTAATTGAGCATGGGGATGGGCATCACATACTTTCATCGCTTTTCTTTGAATGTCTAACCAAAACACAACATTTATTATATAATCACGTCCATAAAAACCTGACACACAATGCCGAGCTACATCTCGATTTTATCTTCAGGTTCCAGTTTTCAGATGATGCAGTGTTTCCCACACATTCATTTATTTGTGGCGGCCTGCCGGCATCAAAACACCAGCTGCCATTATTGAGTTTCTACTTTTGGAGCTGGACTGTTCATTAGGAGGGCTGTCACAATATAAATATAAAACATTCGGTTATGCATTACACTACATTCTCGGAGGGCGGGCCATATTCTGGGCACAGATGGAGCAGCAGAATGCCAGATACAGTGAAAGTGAAAATTAATCATTCATTGAACCGGGAAAAGTGAGATTTCACCCGCCTCTGCAACAGCCGCTCCTCTTATCCATCAATCTGATCAGCTCTGACTGCATTTACAGGTCAATTATCCACCCCGCAACTCAAACTTCACAAACTGCTACAGAGGGGAAAAATAACTCACAAAGGGTTGGGCCAAATTTAGGCCATGTTTAGGTGAGAATGGCCCTACCAAAAATGGAAACTCTTTACTTTGCATTTTGCATCAATATGATAACAATGTAAAAACAATACTTATGCACATGGACAGCAAAAACAACCAAAAGTTGGCCAGTAGTTGGCAGTGTAACTTTGCAATGACACACCACAGATGAACACCACACATAAGGCTGTTCTTCTACAAAGTGGTGAGTACAAATAAACGAGAAGACGATAGCGAATGCACATACAAGAATCAACAGCATTAATAAACTCAGTAGAGTCAACAGCAGAAACACAGCTCTGTAGTCCGCCATTGTTGTTGTACTTCTACTCGTGCATGGCTATTTGTCTGAAACGAAATGCACATGTGGGAACTGCAGCCGTGATGTCACCGTTCTCACAGGATCCATGCATTGCCAGTCGACACAGCGACAGAAAGGGCTGCGTTTTCAAAAAATACATGCTGGAACCCAGTCTCAAAAGTTTGCGTTTTCAGGCCCCCAAAATGCTATTGTTGTGTGAACAAAAAGCCAAACCGCAACAAAAATGTTATGTTTCATGCAAGAACTGTTGCAGTGTAAACGGCCCCTTACAGAGGGGACACAGAAGGTTAAAAAAGGGACACAGATTATGTTTTGATGGTATGCTTGCTTAAAAAATGAAATGGTCAATTACTTCCAGAGGAAGCAAGGAGTTGTTTATGGCAATTTGCCTGACTCTGAGAATTACACAATTCAGCTGATGCATTAGTAAGACCTTTGAATTTAGGACTCTTTAGATAATAGTTTTAATTAGAGCTCCAAAGATTTTTTTTTACAAATCAAAGCACTTCAGATTTTTTTGAGAGTCAGCTCCCTCGTTTCCCATTAAAGCTTGCCGGATATATAGAAAACATTCCCTTTGGTCACCTCTGTGCCCAACTCCTAGTCCTAACAATACATGTGCAGCACAGTGAAATGTGAGGTAAAGATAAGATTGTTTCATGGCATTTCCTCTTTTTGATTTAATGAAATCACCTCCTGTTTGTCCAACTTTCCCTTTCTGGTGCACCCGCTGACACAGAGCCCCTTTTGTGCAAACCCCCTATAACAACATGAAAGACCTGAATACCGGGGGACACCCATGTTGTGTTAGGGGTGTATGCACACACAAAAACGCCATTAAAACACAGCCTTGAGGAGGGTCAAGGTCCAGACCAAATTTACTTTTTAATGGCATGCCTGAGGCTAACCAGCTTATAGTTTGTGTCCCCTTTAAGGGAGACAACAGTCTGTTTCTGAATGGCTCAACAGAATAGAGACTTTTTGTTGCTCTTTAAGTGCTTTAGTTGCCTCACCTGCACAATTGTCAGTCTCTATATTTTGCTCTTTTGTTGTTTCTTGTTAGCGACAAGCTAATGGAGTCCAGCTAGCTTAGTTGTTCAATGATAATAAAGCTTCAAGGGCCACTCAGCTTAAGCTTTTCCAATCCAATGTGACATTTAACAATCCTCATGGCAGAAACAAGCAGAGAACGCACAGAGGAGTGAAAGGGCTGATGTGTTTACTGTCTGACTGCTGGGCTTAATGTTAAAGCGTAGCCTAATGTAACCGGAGTGAGAGTTCCCCTCGAGGGCGGCTTTGGTGTCGTTTTTCTGGTCTGGATATGAACAAAGTGCCTGTCACTCAGTCCTCTCCCAAATCCTCTTTTATCCCTTTGTGTGCCCCTTTTCTTCCCTACGGTGTGTTTCAATAATCTGAGCTGTTCTTGTTTGCTCCAACTTTCTCTTCTGCTTATGTATTTTTTCCTCCATCTGTCCGTCCACGTGGCTCCGTCTCTTATCTGCCAGCAGGTGCTTTCTCCAGCTATTCCTCTCTGATTCAGTTCAGTGACTTCTTTGGATTGATGCTTCTCAGAGTCAGTAAATCTAAATCGCTTTAAAGGCAGGTATTTTCTAATGTTGTGAAAAGACTCTAACACAAATGCATTTCAGGGCATCCAATTCCACTTTTGCTGATTAAACGTTGCATAATCTGGGCATAAAGTTAGGTGCACAAAAGAGGTTTTATTAAATCCCTTGATTAGTCATAGGTGAGTTTGGGGCGTAAAATGAGTTCAACCAATCAAGCTGCTTTTAGTGTGCCCATTCAAGGCAGGAATTTTGCTCCGTTATGTAGCCTTGGTCTGTATAAAAGATACTATTGTGGAATAGAGTGACAGAGTAGTCCCACCTTTGAGCTGAAGTAGTAACTGCACCAAATCGAGTTCAATGTCTAAAGGACAGCCAGCAGGATGGGATCATGAGCCAGAATAATGTAACGTTTAGACAGCGCCTGTGATCCACTGCTGGAAATTTAAAAAGCAGCTAACAGCAGACTCAAAGAAGAACATCTGCTGTAAATACACACAAACTGGGAAAACAAAGAGATTCAGGAGCTCCTTATGCTCTGATCAGAAGACGAGATCAAACACCATGCAGAGAAGTTAACAGAGATATTAAATGACTGTTAATGCAATGTTACGCCACTGAAATAGTTTAGAAAGTGTGTCGATATGTATGTTTTATGTAACACTAGAGGCTGAGGCTGTTAATTCTGCAATGCTGGCATGCTGTCTTAAATCACATCCTGGAGCAGCTTGATTGTGCTGTTGTTTGGTTATGTGTAAAAGGCGCTAAAAAGAAAGGACTTCGAAGCGACCCCAAAACCAACCCCAAAACTTAAAACTGAGGAAAACAGAACTTTACATTTAGCTTCTGAAATAATGTAAAAGACACGCAGCTCCTCGTGTGTTAATGTGCACAGCGTCTCTCTTAGGGGGCAATCACACCCTGACGCAGGTGTGACTGCTCCAAAAACACTTTGGAGGCGCATCTGGAAAAACAGCTGGGAGCACCTGTAGAGCAGGGCTGCATGCATGTGACAATGACGAGCGTGTAACTCTGCACCTTTAGCAAAAAGGTTAAAATATTTCAACTTTTATGGGCCCCAAAAAAACACCAGAAAAACACGTCAAGCAGCAGCAAGAGAGGAGCGCCCAACAGGCCTGTTGTACCATAGGGAAACAATGGTTTTGCTTGCAACGCTTCTCTAGTGATGCACTGCGGTGTGAACGGCCCCTTAATGTGGAGTGGGACAGCAGCTCTGCTCTCTGCTAGTTTCACATGTCATTAATATTTTCCTCAAGACAACCCATCTGCATGTCCTTGTGTGTAACAAACAGAGTGTATGCATGCTGTGAACCTGCCCATGTACATGCATGTGCAGGCACAGTATTTTCAAGCTATTTAATGGGGCTACTTATTCAGATAACAAATAAGTAGCCCTTTAAATAGCATGAAAATACTGCGACATTCTAACTTCAGACCAGGTTTTTGTTGGTCGGTGTCACAATGGGTTTCTGCTGCTTCAAATTAGCAATACATCTACAATGTGTGCGACCACACCTCATTTTAACACCTACACACCCATGGGCACACAGATGGGTGCAAATTCAACTTACACAATGTGGGTGTTGGCCATGAAAATGCTTACTGCCTCTGTCTGACACTAGCAATGACAGCTGCACTGTGCTGTACGTAAACATAGCAAGCACGCCAACTGCGCAGGCTCCGATATCTGGTTCCACACTCCTGTCAGGTCTAAAACACTGCCGTCAGACCAGCAGCAGCCGCCTCAAAACACTGACGTTAGTTTTAAGTTGGATATTAGACAGACATTCAGTCCAGACCGAGCAGCATTGTTCAGTTCCATTTCACCTGTTGTAGGCAGTAGGAGGATGGTAAGCTCACCTCTCAGCCCTGCCAATTATTGCCGGGGGCTGACACGGACCTTCAATGGTACTATGAATAGAATCACGTGCACATGACCGTAGCTGTCTGCGGATGTTTAATGTGGAAAGTATGTTCAAGCCTTAAGATGATTTTCATGTTTTAACTTTGCTGATTATACACTCCTTCATGGTTTAGATCTATTTATCATATTGATTTCAAAATGCAAAAGATCTTTAAAAGTCCTTTCTCGTGGAAAATTTCTCTCTGCCATTTCATCTCCCCTCCTCCATACCTATCACCTTCCATCTCTCTCTTTACCTCCCATCCTCTTGCTACTCTTTTTCCATCACATGTCCCTGGTCTCTTTCCAGGGATTGGGCCTGGCCTAATTCCCCATTACTGAGATTGATGGAGCAGAGGCTCTGTGCAGTTGCTGGCTGGCTGGCTGTAGATAACACTGTACAGCATGTACAGGCAACAGGATTGTAAACAACCTGCAACTACAAGCTTCCTAACGCCTCTATAGTTTACCTTGTTAGAAAGCTTATTGAATTCTTTCCATTTTTTTGAAAGAATTCAAGCCAATTTGCTCAGATATCAAAGGGTTAAAACTGATTGTTTTTTGGGCCTTAAACAGTTGAATGGAATTCAATATTTTGAGTAATTACTGTATTTTTTTGGTCAGACAATGATAAATTTGTAAAAACATTAAGACCAACACAAGCACTGAACTTAAAATATGAATAGAACTATTAATATTTTAATTGCCGAAGCAAAACAATACTACATTTCCACATTGAGGCTTAAAACAGCTTCAGTTAAAAAAAGCTCTATTACAGAGAAGACTCCTGGAGTTTATGTTCTTCCCAAGTTAAAAATATAGTGACGGTAATATAATAAATGGCTTCACAACCTTCAGACTATAATCCTGTTATTTAAGCTGTGGCCCGTATGTGTTTGTGTCAGAGCAACATGAAAGCTCCCACTGTCCTTCAGTCCAAAAATAGCGCAGAGAAAGCCCTCTTTGTGTTCGCTCCCTTCAATGGACAGGACAGTTCCATAAAGTGACCGACTGTTGTGTGTGTGTGAGTGTGTGTGTGCATGTTTTCCCAAACACTCCTGTAACACATTAATTCTGACCGGCAGAGCTGATGACATACTTCAGGTTCACTTGAAAGAACAGATATCGTCTGTATGAATGGCACCAAAACAAGCTGCACGTTCGAAATAAAGAACAATGGATTATTCCTACTTCTTTCTTACCTATTTCTTATCAGTGCCTGAAACCCGTCCTGCTCTTGTGGTCAGCCTCTCCTTTCTGCCAGAAACTTTAACCTCCTGAGTACTATTCAGTGAGGGCAGACAGAGGGCATTGTTTGGGCGGAGCTCGGCAGTTATTGTACCTGTCTCAACTAAACTGATCTGAGCTGCAATCAGTAAGAAGTGATTGTAAACACCTCAGTTCATGTTGTCAGCCTCCAGTTTCACAGTAGGAACTCTGTCTGTAAAAAAAAAAAAAAAACTAAATAACTGGCTGGGACACAAAACTTGTGGTTGTGTGTGAAAAACCCTGAGAGCAACATGATGGCTGACGCCAACAACAAATGAAGCTTTCTGCAGACTGGTTGCCCAGGATCAGTTCTTACCACTCAGCACAACTCTAATTAGTGACAACACATTTGAGTTCATGTTTTACAGCGAACCACAAACTAACATTGCTCTGGTAAGGCAGTTTAAAGCTGAAATTAGAGCTTTTGCGATAACGGAAAAATATTGCAATACCACGCTACTGACAAGCCAACTGCAGGGGACAGCAAGCAACCACCAAAACCACTAGGTTGATGTTTTTTCTTTTTTTCATGGCAGCGCCTCATATTTACACTTTGCTGCAAATGCCAGCTGTGTGATGAGGGGCTGAGCGACTCTTCTGCGCTGAGTGCTGCACGTTTACCGTTTTGTCATGTTTTGTTGCTGGGGGTTGAATAATGTTCCACTTTAGGTTAAGCACTGCAGCCCCTTGTCACTTTCACTTTTTACCCAAAGGTCAAATGGAAGAGGGGCGGGATAAATGCCACAAAGATCAACCGTGAAATAACAGAATAAGAAAAACAAATGACAAGATGTTCATACACACCATACGTCAGACACTTTCATACTACCAGACATACATTTCAAAAGCCATTAAAACAGTAATATATGTCATTATACAGCCAAAGGACCCCAGAAACTGCACGCATCTCTTGTTTTGTTCAGTGCTGCTGTTTATTTTCACCATTAAAAAGCTTCTGTGCTGACATTTATCCTCGGCTATGAGCTCTTTTCATCTCTCTCCCTCTTGGCTTCTTTGCTTGCAGGTAAGTGCATTTTAATTTCTTTTTAATGCCCGGTGCAGACGCCTGCTGTTCATTTCCATCAGCCATTACAAACATTATTATAATCTCTGTTTAATAGAAGAATATTATCAGCTGATCACATTATGCTGGTCTAAATCCCTGAACTGGAAAAACTCAAGGCGTCTTGTGGAAATTTTGAGCGAACTTTGTTGGCACTGTCAGAAGGAAAGGCAGAACGTCACTACCCAAAGTAAAGAGACTGAACTTTTTTTAAAAACATGAAGAAGGCAAACAGGAACTTAAGGAGAAATGACCCAGAAATTAGCGAGCAATTGATAAAAAAAAATACAAGACAATTACCTGAGAAAAAATAAAAAAACAAGGAAATTACCTAAAAGAATTATTCTGTGAAATAATTCAAAATATATAATTAGGATAATAGTTTTCTAGACAATTTCTTAGCTTTTAAAAAATAATTTTCTAATTCTACTAATTTCGTGCAATTTATGGGACATTTCTTGCCAAACCGCTCTTTGCTTTTTCCTCTAAGTTCTCGAAAGAAATCAATCAAATTTGCTCAGTGTTCAAAGGTTTAAATAATTGTGAAGGCCCCTAAATGAACTACCAGAAAAGTGTTTGCAATTTAGGTTTTAAAGGGTTAAGATCACAAAGTCTCTTCTCACTGTACAAGAAAAAAAATCCAAACCGAAGGAGCCAAAGATGCTGCAGAGACTGAAGACAAGGAATTATGAATGACTAAAAATGTAACAACTGTTAATGTATGGCAACAAAAATTCTGCAGTACTGAGGATGCAGCAGACAAGAAGAAAACCCTGTGGGATTAAATGACAGCAGTGGAGGCGGTAAACCTCTACATGGGAGGTGCAAAGGGGAGGTGCTGTAAATCAGCCGCTCATCTCCAGCATGTCAGGCACTCACCGGTTTAGGCATCTTTCTCCTCTCACCGCCTGTCCCCTGTTGCTGAGAAAACAGAAAGAAGTCGTCCTCCGTCTTCCTGCCTCTCTCCGGGGCACCAGCGCCTGGGACACAGAAACGACAAAAACAAATGCACTGAATGTCAACAAACACACAACATAAACATCAGATTCAGCGAAGCCTTCAGGCTGCCATGAATTTTTCTGTCTTCACTTCTCTGTTCTCTCTCTACAGCAAACTGTCATTGTTTGTCACGAAATGACAATGACGAGAAACAATCAAAGGCCAGATTTAAGGGTTGGAGCAAAAACAGGGAGAAAAAAAGAAAATACACAGGGCGAGTTCAAATATGAGAGCAAAAAGAGGAAAGAAAAACAAACAGGAAAACATAGACACCCCAAAGATGTTTCTCATGTCCTCTGTTGTTTCCCTTCAAACACTCCAACCAGTCAAAAAGTTTAAACAGGCAGGCCTAGAAGGGGAAAAGTTTTGTCAGTTTCCACTCCCACAGCGTGGCCTAACTAAAATGGACAGTTTACCCCAAAATCAAGAGTACACATTTCCCCTCTTATCTGTAGACATTTATCAGTTTAGATTGTTTTGGTGTGAGAGGCTGAGTGTTAGAGATATCGGCCGTAGAGATGTCTGCCTTCTCTCCAGTGTGATGAAACTATATAATGCAATTTCACGTACGAACTATATTCTTTCTACTGAACTACACGAGCAAGCTGTTATCACCACGCAGCAGGAAGAGTGCATCTACTGCTCACTCACAACACGGTCTGCAGGTTATCTTGAGTAACCGGGTCATGATTTGTGATTTATTTGAGAGATACTGCTGTTGAGTTTTTCAAATGTGTTTTCATTGATTTAGTAATTTCTTTCAAAAACATGGGAAGAGACTGCAAAGCAATTCAATAAGAAATGGCCCCCCCCAAAAAATTAAGGCATCTAAAATGCAGCAAAAGACAACTGATGTCGATCCAGATGTTAAGGGTTAAATTACGTTGATGCTCAGACATGGTCATCACTATGAAGAACAATTAAATTGTCCTGAAGGTCAATTTAACTGAATCCAGTATAATCTCGCTCTCTTCCCGTGAGCAAAAAATTCAGAGACACCTGCGGAGAATGAGAGCAGAGCCTACATTCGGAGACACCGGTGGAGACACCGGCGGACAACGAGAGCGGAGCGGACATGGCTGCAATACGTTCTATAGACATTCTGTCGACTAACTGAGAGTCATTTAAAGGAGCAATCACAGAAAAACTCCTGCTCATGTTAGCAGCTGCTACTCAGCTCTTCTAATTCGGCTACAGATGAAAACTCTCCAGAGTCCAGCTGAAGTTAGATGGTAGATTTTACAAATATGAAACACAACATGGTAATATGGCCGCTTGGTAAAGACAAATGAGGAACAGAGCGCAGAAAATAAAAGACAGAAGGAGGAAGAGAATTGGGCAAGTAGCTGAGGAGGAAAAAGGAGAACTCCAAAAATAGACACAGAAATCATAGAGGAGGAAAAAAAAAGTTCCTGCTTCTGTCTTTTGCTCTACATTTTCTTTTTAAAGAAGCCATGAAGATGAATTCTTTAAGGCGACCGGCTTGCTGTTAGTTGTTTGCAGGGGTTTATCTTGAACTGCTTGTCAGCTAAATGACTAGAGAGAGCAGTTGGTAGGTGTCCCATAGGTGGCAGATCTTTGTGATGTGTCAGGACAGAAATAGACCTTTCTCAAGTGTCAGTGCAGAGAATCAAACCAGGCTCAATCAAAAGCGTTTGCTCGGTCTGAGGACAGACACAAACTGGCAAAAAAAAAGTCATCTTGGAAGCTTTTTAATCTAACTTGCTTGCCAAGGGATCTAATTTAAAACATATTTGAAACATGTTGAATGTGTTCTTATTTCCAAAATGTCACAGCAAAATTAATGTGATTTAAAGATCATCAAATAAAGATCATGCAAGGCAATTATCCGATACACAAAACCGGGTTTAAACTGTGTGTGCACTGTGTGCAACATTGATTGAAAAATACTTTTCTATTGCAAAAACACCCCTGGAGAATGGCTTAAACATGTAAACAGAAGACTATTGCAGTAGAAACGGGTATTTATCGCTTCCGGCTCAGATCGGCATTGATGGGAATACAACACCCACATGAACGCGGTAATTTTAGCTCCTTGGCTGGCGAGATGCAATGACACGCAGTAACTAATTACCATCCGTCTCCGAATAAGCAGCACTAAACACCGATCCAAATACATCTGCACCAAGTTTGAAAGAGAGACGGAATAAATAAGAGATATTTCAAGAGAAGAAACCACTGAAAAGTTTTCGAAGACCTCTGTTCCCACTGCTGTCTACCTGTCTGTGACATCGCATAGACACGCCGACAAAACAACCTACACACACACAGAAGCTGACAGAAACGCAGGCTCGTCTGTCGTAGCAGTGCGTTCACTGGCGGTGGGAATGCAGTTCTTCAACTATATTTGGCAGGTTTACTCATGTTTGCAAAACTCACATGCACACGTTAATTTTGGTGGGAAAGGGGTACATGACAAGAAACTGTTGCATCCAGATCTATTATCATGAACCAAACATGTTTGGTTCATGGTAACATTCGTGCAATATAATTCACAAACTCAGAGCAATGCTGTTTTATTCTCACTGGTACAAGTTGCTTATAAATATCCCAATTTTTACAATTTTCATTTACTCTTGCAATTTAATTCCAACAACAACAACGAAATCTAAAAACATTGCAACATGCATTGCAAGTTTTTAGAAAAGCTGCCATAAAATCAGATTTTTCAGGCTGCATCAACCCCCCTCCCTAAAGCCTGTAAAAATCTGGAGGGAATGAACCGTAGACTCTGTATATAAACATGTGTTGACCAATCCCAAGCAGCACCACTGATTAAGAGCATCACCGACTGGCGAACACAGCTGTCAATCATGACATCAAACCCCGCTTTTATAGCATCAAATAACTCATTAAAACCAAACTTAGAAAGAAAAAACATACACTTAAACAAACATCAGGGTGATAAGAACTACCTAAAATGAAAGAAACAATCTTTGTGGAAAAATTACTTGACGTGTACTTTGAGTATTTAGTCAGTGTACTGAACAGTGAACAGTTCAGTCACCATGACAGAAAAGTGTAAATCTGCCTTTTCACTAAATAATTCACTAATTAAATCAAATATAAAAACACTGAGTGGAGACAGTGACCGTGCTACAGACATTTCCACTATAAAGGCTGCAAAATCCAACAACTTGTACTGTTGATATTATTACCATATGTGTATGTTGGACCTCTGCTCAGATTAGTTTATAAACTCTATTATGAAAATGTGATATCAACTCTGCCAATTATTATTTATAACCAGAGCTGTGTAGCTCATACAAGTCGATGTAGGTCACAGATTTCTTTGTGCCTCTGTAACTGCTCTAAATGTTTCCATTTCCATTATTCCTGACTGAGAAAGGAGATTTTTTTTACATATTTGAAATGAACAGAATATTCTTGAGGCAAACTGTAGTTTTAATATTCACATCTCAGAGAATATTATGAATATACTTTGAAAAAAGTGTCCTAATTCAGCCCTAATTCTCTCTTTCACTCTAGTGTTCAGAAAATTCACTTTGATGTGCCTCATAGCTGTGGGGCGTGTCCTGTAAGTCAAAGCTCAGCTCAGTCAGACCTTCCATCACCCCATCAGTGCTCTTTTGGGGCCAAATCCTGAAGGTATATGAGGCCCGGAGTAAGCCTTTGTTCGAAGTGAGCACTGGCAATCAGACCGACCTCATTCTCAAGACACAAAAGCAGCTCAGCTAACCCAGAATTGTCAATTAACTGCCCTCTATACCACCATTCACTCTGGAAACACTTCAGACACAAGGTGAAAGACTGCAGAATTGCATTTAAATTGTTATTTTAAAATGGGAACAAAACTAATGTTTTCATTAAATATAATAATATACTAAACACTGAAGATGTCGCACATCAAACACTATTGCGATTGACTATAGAAATTCTGCATTTAATCACGATTTAAAAAAATTAATTGTTTGAGAGCCCGACTTGCAAGATATGACACGACTCAAGAAAATGCTAAAAAAAAATAAAAAATGTCCTTGTTTTTGTGACATAATTTTAAATATATAATTAGGAGAATTCTAGACATAATTTTCTGGACATTTTCCCCTTATATTTTGACCATATCTAATAATCCCCTCCTCGGCTAATTTTCAGATCATTTCCTTGTCACCTTTCACAATTTTTTTGCAGGAAAATTGCAGAACAATTCTTGCCAAGTTGTTTATTATGTGTTTTACTGTGTTTTTGAAAGAAATCAATCCAATTGTTCCAGATAATTGTTTCTTCATAAATTTCTTTCACGAAAAGCCCTGCCCCAATAAAACAACACAAACCCTTTCGTGAGTGACAGCACCAGTTTCAGCTTAAAAGTTGTAGTTCAAAGTCTTGTGCTTAAATAAATAACATTTTTAAAAAAAACTACCATTACTACCAATTACAGTCACTACCAAAACCAATTCAATAGGTTATCTTTTTAGCATGTCAGTGGACTGAATCAACATAATTTATTATCGATTGACAACAAACTGAACGTAGTACCTCTAAGGCCAGTGGTTCCTAGCAGTATTGCTAAAGCCTAGATAGTTAAAGGCATGATCACATACACTCTAAACATTTTTGTGCCTAATTTAAATCAGACACACAAGTCAAGACAGTGAACTCCCTCAACTAGACGTCTAAAATCTAAAGCAGGTAGACTTAATAAAACTGCACAATCTGCAGCCTGTGGTGAGTTTATCACGCTGGGTCTCCCTGTGCAATTTCCCTCCACCTCTGCATCTCCTCTTCCTGTACCACGTCTTTATATTACAACTTACCAACAGTGAGAGAGTGAGGAGTAAAATAGTGCATTGATGGGAGAAAAGAGAGAGAGAGAGACACATAAGAATTCAAGGCTTGCCTTGACCCATATACCTGCAGCCAGGAGATAGGTAAAGACACTGAATACTGAAGAACTAACAGACTTAAAGCTGCCTCCCTGAACGTGTAACGTTAGAAAGGATGGCTCTCTCTTTGAAAGATTAGGTTATGCAGGGCTTTATTAAACCATGCAGCAAGTATTATTAATATGCAGAGCTAGATGACTATATTCTGCACAAAATACCTCTTCCAGCTTTACGCTAACTCTTTTGTTCTGTGTTCATTCTTCAGCTCTAACAGCAACCAGACTAATAAGACCTGCTTTGTTCTCCGTGCAGCAAGGTGAAAGTGATTACCATCTACAAAATTTAATAGATTCAAATGCTCCAGGCTTTAATGGAAACACACGACCCCGTGGTCTACACACACCGACAACTAGAGTGACCTTTAGTGTGTGCTGTGGCTAAAAGCATCCGGAGCTTTCCGAAAGAACACAGGTCTGCTCTGTTCAGCAGCGCACTACCTCGTAAACCTGGATCTATAAGCCTTCAGGGTGTGTGTGTGTGTGTGTGTGTGTGTGTGTGTGTGTGTGTGTGTGTGTGTGTGTGTGTGTGTGTGTGTGTGTGTGTGTGTGTGTGTGTGTTCATTCAGTGAAACCAGAGGGTCGCTCCCGAGCGGATACAGCTTCCAGGTCACCATTCATGCAGACAGAAACTCTGCTCTCTGTGCACATTACACTCTTTCATCTCTCTGTCTCTTGTTTTGCTCAAATCAATCTCAACACACTGTTGCATTTTACACACACTTTTAAAGAGCGTCCTGTACGCCTGCTTCACAGACTCCTGCTCCTCCTCTGCATTCCTTTTCCCTTTCACACACTGCATTCAGGGTTGGGATCATTCAGAGCTGATGACACACTGTTCTGATTCTCCTTATCCAGGGTTTCCCACATGTAACTATCTCAAAAGACAGTTTAATTAATGTGTTTATTGTGTACATTTCAGTTATAAATTTATATCCAAGTTCATAAGTATGTTTAAAGTGATGAAGAATGGTGTTAAAAAGGTAAAGGTTCGGTAAAAATGTGTCTTTAAGTTACTTTAGAGCGTCTGGAAACTTAACTTATCTTAAAATAGTAAGAATGCACATATATCAAAGTGGAGTGTTTCATTAAGTACCTACAAAAAACTGAGTGAAAATAAATATCCCCAACTATTAGAAAAACTATTTTAAACGAGCTCATTTTGAGGATAGAAGCACTTTTCAAGACTGTGTTCTGATCCAGAACCAGCTCTTGGTGCCGGCTCTCACTGTGACTGATGTCTGACCGTTTCTCCTTCAATTGTTTTCGGCTACATTTTAGACTCTGCTGGCTCACTTCGTTCTTGAAAGTCTCCAGTCATTTTTAATCTTTCCATAAATAAATTATTTGTTCCTTCTTTTGACATTGAATGATTAACCTTCAGTGATTTGATTGCCTCTGTGATTTCAGAGTGTCCTGACTTTAAGGACTTTCACTGAGCAGGTGAAAGCTTTGTGGCTGCTTAACTATCGTTTTGGTGGACGGGTTGGGGTGTAGCTGCTGCTGCTGCTGTGTGTGTGTGTGTGTGTGTGTGTGTGTGTGTGTGTTCTTGTGAGTTTTCAATTCATACAAATATACTCTAAAGAAAAGACAAACAATGAAGCTGCTCATGTTTAAGTTGCTTCTTCTTGAAAGGGAGAATATTTCACTTTTGTGTTATGTCTGTCATTACATGTTTGCAAAGGTTACAAATGATCTTCTGTTGGTGCCACAGACGACATAAACGCACACAACTTCCAACAGCTGTTACAACAGCAGGAAACTGTACCAACTGTTTTTACTTGTACAACAGAAGTGCCAACTGATTCTTCGAGTGTAAACAGCACAAATGTCTTTTCCAGCATGTGACCTGTGAACCCACAAACATCAACACATTGCAAAAAGTTGCTGACTTTTTAAATCAGATTTTTCCCAAATGTGCTGTTTGACGTAAGCAGTGACTCCCTTCGTAGTTCCTCTTCCAGATGGGTTAAACATGCATATTGGAATAGTTACAAGACAAAAAGAGAAACAAGAGGAAATACAGAAAGAAATAGGGAAACAAATGGAGTATCAGTCTGAATATGGACAGTCAACTGAAGCCGTTAAATTTAAGCAGCATAAACAAACGCATGGATCCAAGTTCACCAAACTCATGTCAAGAGTTAATATGGAAATCCTAATCCTTGTGACATATTATGCTCTTTAGCTGAATCCAGAATGGCATTAATCATAGTGGCTCTACAATACGGATAAAAAGCCTGACCTGGAAACTAAAACTGTGCAATTTCCCACCTTTTCATTGTTGTTTACTAATATTTTGACAAGTCTAAGAAGAAGAACAACAACAAAGGGAGAGTGAGCTCAGAAATATTAATATTCATTTGATCAATATTTACTGTAATAAATATTAACTTGGCTAAAAACACAGAGACAAAAAAGTCAACAGATTTAAAAGCTGTTAAAATTGATGGAAATCTGATATGAACGGCATCATAGCTCCAGTCTGCTCCTGCACCGAGCTGACAAACAATTTAGTAGGTCTGTCCTTGACAAGATTAAATCGAAACAATCCTAACAAAAATGGCAAAATTTACTTTTGCTTCTGATGCTTTAGGCTGATTCAAACCCTAACTCGAAAACAGAGATCCGTGCGGCGAATTGAGGGCCCAGTGTCTAAACTATAATGTTGAGGCGCCTCTGGGCTCTATTATGGGTCCAAATGACAGAGATGCAAACACAAAAGAAAAAGACAGTGAAAGAAATCAAACAGGAGAAAATGTGACAGTGAGATGCTAACAATGAGGGACGGAAAGAGAAACGAGATAGCGTCTGTCACACTGGAACTGGCTGTGATGTGAGTTGTGAAACTTAAGTGTTTGCTCCCGGTCACCAACTGATTCTCACCAAATAAACACCTGCACTGTATCATTTAGAGCTGCAACATTTTTTAATCAATTATTAGATCACTTTCTTGATTTATCATTTTGTCCATAAAATGTCAGAAAGATGGCTGCAGTGCTTTCAACAGTCCAAAGTGACATTTGACATTTGAGAGGCTGGTACCAGTGAATATTTAGCATTTTTGCTTTTAGGGTTTCACTGTGGGTTTGTTCTGTTAACTAATTTAAAAATGAATGTCTTTTTTACAGTTTGGGTTGAATGTTCAAATATCAAAAATAATTTTTATTGGTCATAAAATTTCCCTCTAACAAACTGCAGGAGTCATCACGTTTTAAACGCTACTTAATTCATTTATCTACACTGCTGATTTGGAAATTGTAACTAGAAAAAGTGTTCAAATTATTCATAAACTGTATATTTTAATGCCTGCTACAGTGCAGAACAACTCCTGGTTAAACTTTGACCGACTGAACTTATTACTAATGCATGCATGCACTTTGACAACACAGCAAATGATCATGATGGATATTTCTGGTGCATTCACTTTTGTTTCATCCTTTCTTTTATTTTGGGTTTAATTGGACTGGGCATGTAACCATAGCTGATGGAACAAAAGTACAAAAATAAGAGCCAATTTCATAAATATCTACTCAACTAATGTGCAAATGTAAACTATGGAAACTGGAAATGACAAATAAGAATAACTTAGAGGAAATGTATCAACTTTTCTATCTAAGAAGCTCAATCAGCCAAATCTCCAACCATTCAGTATCACAACCCACAGTTACACTGCAGACCAGTTTCAGACTGTCTCACAGCAGCTGGCGTGTGAAAAAATCGTCGAGATTCAGCCAGTTTCAAACGCCGAATCCGAGGCCAATTTGCTTTCTCGAATAATTCGGCTGTTTATTTGTGCAGAAACAAATTTAGACCATTTCGCACAAAGAAAACCATGACCTTTTCATTTGGGATACCAACACACTGCTGTAGATGCTGCTTTGCTGAAGTTTCAAAGTCAAAGCTACTTTACTTCTCTTGAGAAAAGAGTCACTGACAAGCAAACTGAAAGTGAAAATCCACCCCACATTCACTCGGCTCTGCGTGTCGCCTCACTATATTTGCATTTTTTCAGTGCTGTGTCGGCAATTTTCTTTGTTTCCTTTTCCACTGCACAAACAACATGAACAAAAAAACACCTGCTAACTTCTGGCTTTTTAATGCAAAGAGAAAGTGTACAATCGGCATCCACGCCCAGGCCAAATGACTTTGCAACAGTCACTGGTATTTATCGCCTGCTGCTCGATTGCCATTGATGAAAACACTGAGGTGGACGCGTTAAGTTTGTCCCCTTTGCTGGTAAGATGCTATTTTTGCTAATTTTTAAGTAATCTTATTGCCTTTTTTTAGACTCCTTTTTGCTAAATTTCGGGTATTTCTTTGTAATTCTGTGCTATTTTTGTGTAATTTCTTCTTAAGTAGCTCATTGCCCTCTTTTCATGTTTTTGAAAGAAATCCAGCAAATTAGCTCACATTTCAAAGGGTTAAAAAACCTGCGAGCATGAGCAAATTTTAGCGAAAAGGGGTATTGGATGCATGGTGCTTAAGGTCTAGCATCTGGACGATACCTCTGTATAAAGTCCTGACTTCACCTGCGCGCTCTGCCCAGTAACTACACAGCCAAAAGAAGAAGAAAATACAGGGAGAGGTCCTGCAGATAGATACATCAGCACACACTTAGAGTACGAGAATACTCCTGTATGAGTCTATACATTGTTTTTAGGAAAAATCCTGCATTTTATATTTTTCAGTTATTTGTGTTTCTGTATTAAATAGCACCTGGCCTGCTGTCATTCTACAAAAGTGCACCACCTGCTAAGCAAATTGAGTATCCCTGCTCTACATTCTTCCAAAATGGAAAGTTCACCTATAATGAGCAGTGCAAGCAAATTGGTTCATATACTGGGACACCACATGACCTAAAACTTTAGTTTTCCAGGTGGTAACTGAACACTTTTCTGTTATTAAATATATAAACATTTCATCTTTCTATTTATGTAAGGGTGTGGAGAATTTAAAATTAACTCTGGGCCTCTTCAGAAGCCAACATTAGTGACAAACTGAACGTAAACCTTCACTGAAGTTGCATAACAACACAAACATCGACAACTACCAACCTCTATTTTCTATTAATGCACGTTTGGCAGAATAAGACATGACTGATCTCGAGCCATGAGATTACTCATTGGGTTACAAAATATTGCGGCGCAGAGAGAAATCCAAAACCAGCCGTCAAAGGTATCTCATGTCATGATGCACCAAGCCTCTTTCTCAAATGAGTTGTAATTTGGTCCCCAGAGGAGGCGGAGCCAGGAGCAACAGGAGGATTTGATTGACGGGGGTAATAGCCAATAAAGTCACTTCCCCTGCTGTAATGAGGCCAATCAGAGACTCGTAACTTCCCCTGACGCCGACGGAGCATCTGTTTGTGCCAGATGGACCGCTATAGCATCATGAGTGGGTGCGCTAATGTGACTGTATTCAGCACCGCGGTTTACGTGCGAAAGCTAAACTAGTCCGTGTTACACGCTGCGTAATTCGGCGTGGTTTCCACGGCGGAGGGTAAACTCACTTGAATTCACAAAACCTACGGAGGAGATATTTTCATTATCACGTACGAGCTGGCATTGATCCCTCTGGCGTAAATGAGTGTTTTTTTCAATTATAGCAACAAGTGTCAGGCTGCAGTTATTCACATGATAAAGGCGGGTTTGCTTGGTTCACAGCGGAATCTGCATCCACCACAAGTATTTCAGACCACGAGAAGAAGAGTCCAGAAATATTTACAGCTCCTATGTGACAATTATGTTTTTGCAGCTGATGTTTGCCACATTGTTGCAGAGAAGAAAAGCGCGTCGTCAGCAGCAGCAGGACTCGCTGCAAAAGTTGCAAACGGCGCAAGAAACATTGTTTCCACTGCGAGCTTTACAAAAGAGCAGCAGAGCCCTCCAACATGACAAACAGCAACAGTAAACCGCTGAATTTCAACACAGGAGCTGGACACGAACATGCTCGTAGGTGTCAATGGTGAGGCATTGACAAACGCCAAAATGGCTGTGGATTTGTAAACAGTTGGTTTGGATGCGTAATATAAGTCTGTGGACAGGTCATTCTAGAAAAAAAGGGACAAGCATCTAATTACAGTGACTGCTAATGTAAGCCTTGTTCTGTTGCATAACATTTAACTGACACACAGCACCTCAGCGCAAAGTGACACCACTTCACTCACCCGTCCTCCCGTCCCGAAACGTGCAAGAAGCCGGTTAGAAACAGAGGTGAAGCAAAAAAAATATTTGAAGCTCACGTCGGAGCACACCGCCCGTCAGATGACTGTGAGCTGTGAAATAAGTTAGAAGCGCTGCGGCTGGTTAACGGGCCTGCGTAAAAACACGTCCAGCCCGGAGAAGAAAATAAATCCCCCCTCGTTTGAACGGCTTAAAGCAGGCGGAGATGAAGGCGGTTAAACTCACCTCTAACGCCTGGCTGCGCTGAGGATGTGTCCAACTGTCAACCCCTCCAGCTGGCAGCGCGGCTTTATATATCCACAGCGGGTAAAAATAGAGCGCTTCACCTTCCCGTCCTCTGCGCTGTTTACCGGACACGTACCGAGAGCGTACTGCGATACGGGCTTCAGACTCCTCCGCCAGGCTCCCACGACCGGAGAAGAGGTACAGACAGTCAATATGGCTGACGAACTTACCGTACCGAGGCGTGGTGAGCGGAGTCCTGCAGATTCACCCCCTCCCTCCCTCACCCGTGACTGAAACTCTGCAGAGCAGCCGAGTGTCACCTCAGGGTCCCAAACTTTACCTCACCCCAAAAGGAGACATTTATAGCACAGAGATCCTTCTGGTTAAAGTGTTAGGTCACACTTAAATTCTGAGTTCAACTTATTTGTAGTAGGGGTCGACAGATCGTTGGCCTGGCCGATATTTGGTATTTTGCAGATTATTTGCATCAGCATTTTATTTTATTATTGATCAAATTAATCAATTAAAAAGTGCACAGAGAGTGTCAGCTTGTGAGTAACTTTTAATTTGTGAAACCTCAGGAAGCTTATTTCATTCATTTTATAATTTCATTTTTCACTTGACTTTATAAAACAAAAAGTTGCTGAGAACTTCTGACGTTGAAAGTTTTGGTTTTGATTTAACATGAGAGTTTTGTGTTGGTGTTTGTTATATTTTTAACTCTAAATGTTGACAGAAGGAATCTCATTTTAAATGTAAATGCATATTGGTTCCAAATATCGGTTATTGGTGTCATTAAATACATCTAATCGGTATCGGCCCTGAAAATCCAATATCGGTAGACTCCTACTATGTAGACTTCATGTGCCAGGTAACTGTTTGTAAAAATGTGACTTAACCCTTCAAATCCTGGATATCACTTTTCTTGTGCTGTGTTCGTACACCTCTCACAAGATATTTAACCCTTTGAAACCTAAGCACATTGGTTTTATTTCTTTCAAAAACACTGGGAAAAGGCAATGACCAACTTAGAAAGAAAGGTCCCATAAATTGCAAGAAATTAGCAAAAGGTGACAAAGAAAATTACCTCAAAATCACTTTTAGAGAAAGGAGGGGGATTATTAGACATGTATTAAAACTACTGGAAAATGTCCAGGAAAAAATTTTTATAATCATTACAATTATTTATTTAAAATCATGTTACAGGAAAAAAAAACCAAAATCTGCAGTTTTTGGGAGGTCTTTTTTTTTAGGTCATTTTCTTTTAACTTTTTACCAATTTCTTGCTTTGTTTTTAAGTTGCTCATCACCCTGTAGCCATGTTTTTGGAAGAAATCGAGCCAATTTGCTCAGGTTTCAAAGGGTTAATCCTTTGAAAACTGAGCAAATTGGCTTGAACACTGGAAGCATGGGAGGAAGGCAATGAGGTACAATGGCAGAAATGACTCAAGTTATCAAGAAATACGTAAAAACTACACCAAAATTACCTGACAAGTAGTTATAAAAAGAAAAGTTAAAAAAGGAAATGACCTTGGAGAAGTGCTTACAAATGTTAACATTTTTGTATTTTATTATATGTAATTGCGATAGATTTTCCCTAGACATTTTTCCCTTGATTTAAAAAAATACATTCCTAAATGTACTTATTTCTTGCTATTTGTGAGGCATTCATTACAAAGTGGCTCACTGCCTTTTTTCCCATGCTTTTAAAAGAAATCGCATCAATTTTCTCGGGGTTCAGAGAGTTAAATATTTATGAAAGGCATCTGAAAGCACAAGAATAGTGATATTGTTCAAGGTTTCAAATGGCTAAAATGACACTTTAAAACCAAAATCAAAAATATGTATTTTTCCTGTGAACTATAGTGCTTTTTATGGATCTAGACTGTTTTGATGTGAGTGTTTGGGTTTGCTGTAGAGATATCTGCCTTATCTCCAATATAATGGAACTAGATAGCATTCAGCTTGTGGTCCTCACAGCATCAAAAATACAACTGGAAAGCTCCACAACGCAATGTCTCTTTCCAGAAATCATGATCCGGTTACTCAGGGTAATCGACAGACCTTGTTGTGAGCAGTTTCATGTAGGAACTATTTTCTACTAAACTACACGCATCAACTGCATAAACATGCAAACCTGCCTATAGAGAACGGTGTAAACACTACAGAGACACAAGAGTGTATCTTGATAGTTATATTTATGTTTTAAATGTATTAAATTTATTTGGAGTACTTTTTCTGACAGTTTGATGTCAGAGGCAAGGCAATGTCTGGATAGGAAAACAACAACAAAAATGAAACAGATCTGTCTAAGCTAAACCATCCTTATATGTTTACTCTTAAAATAAATGTATTTACTGAAAGAGAATACTCAGTAAACAAATACATTACCTGCACATTTCCTTCCACCTCACCAGGCTGTGCGGCTTATCTACACCTCCTGAAAACGCTCTCAGTTCATCCCGGCCTGTAAATAAGGCTTCATATGTTGTGAAACAGAGCCCATGTGGTTGTGAGGGGGAGGGATGTGTCTTGTTTGACCTGTGAGTCACTGGCACGCAGCTTGCCTCAACCTGAAGTCATAATGAGAAAAAAAGCAATAAGCCATATTTCTGCAGATGTTATTTTCCTCTTGATCTACAAGTTAGGCTCCTAATATTGATACTCTAATGAGCATAAAGACAAAAAAAGACCTTCTTCTTGTCACCGCCCCCGTGTCCTTTTTAAATTAATGTCACAAAAGTTATGCTTAACATTTTTGTCAATCAGTGCTGATTATATTTACTTAAAGGTCCAGTGTGAAGGCTTCAGGGCCACTGGCAGAAATGGAATATAATATAAGAAGTTTGTTTGTGTAAAATCACCTGAAAATAAGATTCCTGATTTTGTCACCTCAGAATGCACCTTTTATATCCTTTATTTCAGACTCAGGGTCCATATCCTGAGTCCTTTATGTCCTCGTCTACGGAGATCACCAAGTTGCCCCGCCATGTCTCTACAGTTGCGTAGAACAGACAAACCAACACTGGCTCTAGAAGGAGCCATTTGTTTTTTCAAATTTTCGCATTGGTCTCCATATTTGGTAGCCCCTTAGTATTTTTTTTGTTTGGTTGTTGTTTTTTCACTTTGATTTTCTTTGTTGTTGTTGTTTTTTTTCTCAAATTTTTAGGTCATTTTCTTGTACTTTTTACTTTTTTAAAAATAATTTCTTCATGTGTTGCTCATTGCCTTTTCCACATTTTTGAAAGAAATCAATTTGCTGTGGGTTCAAAGAGTTAAAAAAAAGAAGTGAATTAGTCATTTATCCATCTGTCATTTTGCTTACACAATATTTGGGACTTTACTCACAATTTATTGGACATCTATAAGTATTTGAAGATCAGAAAGACTGTCCACGGTGTCAAATATTAGTTGTGAAAACAGGCTCCAGTGATCAAAAGCATTGCATGGCTCTGCACTGCTACATTGGATGCCAGCCGCTTCATCACAGGGAGAAAGACAGAGAAAGACGTCAGATGAAAATGGACCAGATTATAATGGCAGATCTCTCGGGGAATTGATTCATCAGTTTGCATCTCTGACCCATTTTAACACTGACATCCATGTGAAACACTGCGAGGAGGATTAAAAAGCTGCATGGTTGAAAATGTGAAATAAATCGAGGCAGGCTGGTAGTTTGAGAGAAGGTCTCAGGTTCAACCGTGCAGCAGCTGATGTTTATGACATCAGTATCTGCGATATTGAACATTGAACATCAACGTACATTTCTATGTGGGAAAATGTCAGCTCAGTGCTTTACACATTTTCATGTTATTCACATTCTTCCCACATTTGGTTCCTCTTCTCTTTCTCACCTCTTCAAGGCCACGTCCTCACACTTTCACTCAGCGGAGTGTTTTCAGACGGCACTTTTAGGAAGTAATGTAGTACATTAAATGGGATTACAGTAATCTTATCAGTGCACTCCAATGACACAACTAGAAGCCTAATTCTCTTCCAGAAACACAGGTGAATTGAGGTCTTTGAATGTCTTTTAAGACTTTAATTAATCACTATGGCTTCACATAAATATCTAATATACAATTTAAGTGATTTCAGGAAGACTCACCTTTTAAATCTTACAATTTAAGTTTTGTTTTCTAGTTTGTTTGGGCAATTTTTCTAATTAAATTGTTTTTTTCATGAATTGGTTTTATTTTACTCAGTTTTACTTTGTTTTCCAACTCTTTAAAACCTTCAATGATCAATATCACTTTTTTACGTGCGGCCTTCAGACGCCTTTCATGTTTGTCTTTTAAAAACATGGGATAAAAGGCAGTGAGCAATTTTCTTTGCAATTTGCAAGATATTAGTAATTTGGATTTTATTTCAAAACTTGGGAAAAATTCTAAAACTTAACTATATTTACACATCACATAATAATATATTTGAAATAATTTTAGAGAATTATTTAAATTTTTTAAGTAGCTAATTTTCAGAAACTTTTTTGTTCCTTTTACTAATTTTTAGGGGTTTTTTTTCTTCCATTGTTCATTGCCTTCTTTCCTATTTTTGAAAAAAAAAAAAAAAAAAAAGCCAGTTTGCTCATGTTTCCTGGGGTTAATATGATTGTTTTAAGTTTTATTTTCTTTTGCAGTTTAATATAAAACACCCTGTATTGTATGCATGAAAAGGGCTTTAATAATATTTCATACAGGCAAGCTACCACTGACTCAATTATTATATTGTGCCTGACATTTCATTGTAAGAGTGTAAAATTTAAACGTTTCACGAGGGCTGGTTGTATTTTCACTTTCAAGTTGTGCAACAGTGACACCCTCTGGACGCTTATGGACATGACAGCAGTTTGTCTCCATGGCAACACACGATACAAAGGCTCTACAGTAAAGAAAAAACGCGCTCTTAAGGATTGCATTGAATCAAGGACATGACTTTGGTGACAGTGTGCAAATTTTGCACAGATTCTGAGCTCTGTGTCAGTTCTATTTGAGGAGGGGGGCATGACACCAAATCACACTATAATCCATCATATTTCTGCTGTTTTAACTTTGACTGGAAAATCCTTCCATCAGATTAAAAAACAGACATTACATGATGTTGACTGCCTTTTTATACAAAAAAAAATATGTGCGTGCGTTTTCCTTTTACTGGTCTCCAAACAGGTCATGGCTCTGTCTGTCATCACGTGTTAACTGCTAACGTTTGATATATTGGTTGATGTACTGTATATATCTTTAGATATCTTGTATATTTTGAGTCCATTTTCTCCTCTGAAATGGAGAGACGGACATGGGGCTGGTGACACCATGTATATGTGGTACATTAATGTACACCTTGGACTATTAGCTTTGCACATTGCATATATGCTCTACTGTTAACTTTTGCACATTCCTTACAGAACATTTTTGCACATCTCTGCCACAGAACTGTACATCTTTCTTTTTCTGAAACAGCTTTATTGTACATAATTGTCATGTTATTGTACTTTTTTTAAACCATATTTTATTGTACATTTTTTCTATTTTCTATTTAAGTTCTTTTGTGTTGCGTTATTTATTATTATTATTATAACATTAGAGAGGCTAAATGTGTTCTCATAAGTGGCTTAAAGTTAATAGCTAGTGTAACTAGTTAATGTTACTCATCATAGATAAGGTCTGTTTTCTAATTTTGTGGAGGAATTTTTTGTCAAAGATTAAAAAACACAGATATGATGGATTGTAGTTTGATTTGTCGTGCCCGCCTCATTAACTTTAATAGAAAGTGGAACAAAGCATGGCTCCAATGTAAAATTTAAACGCTACATCATGACCTGTCGTTTTTTTATGGTTTTGTTTTATTGTATAAGGATTTAGGATCCGTTGTGTCATTATACTTTTCAGCTCATCAATCATCTTTGTTATGGTAATAGCATCCACACTGTATATACACAAACGCACACAAACTATGTATTTAAATAAATATAAATTTTACTCTGTTTTTATGAAACAATTTAGCAGGAGTGCAGAAGGATAAAGAGCCTTCACTGAGCCAAAGATCATTTAGCTTAGTGTGAACAATTTCCTCAGAAGCTGAACTCATATCATCCTCCTGCATGTTTGCGTAACTGGTTTGCATTAAGTGTGTCAAGGACAGGCTGCTGATTATCCCTCAAACACATGAATCCATTTCAAACACCTGCTCAGCTGTCCTTGAGCAGGCTTTAGCTGAACCTGATCTCCACGTGAAGAACTGAAAAAGGCCAAACACGCTTAACATAACGGAAAAACTAAAGTGGACAGATTAGAGCTCTCGATCTGAAGGATTTACAGATAGTCTACATATGTTGGTAGAAAGACGCAGAAATGCAGATCTGAGCCAGTCTTTGGGGTTTTACTTATTTATTTATTTAGAAATATGAATAAAGATTGAAAATCAATGAAAATTGACAAAAATCATATGTGTAATTTATGGAACAAATCAAACAGGATAAAAAAAAAATTCTATCCCACCATTAGCTACCATTTGTATTTTATATGAAATAAGTTGGGGGGACCTTGCCTCAAAAACAAAAATTAAAATAATAAAAAGGAAAGCAGACAGTCCTCTTAATACTTTTGTAATGCTGGAGCTGGAGAAATATTATTACATGAAAAATTACTCAGCAATTATCCAAAACTGTTGCCATTTAACATTCAATCGATTAATTTGACTGATTATTTTCATGTGTTGTTTCCTGAAAATCTTAATTTGTAAATCTGTAATGTAGTGGAGCAAAGGTAGAAACTGGCATTAGAAGGAAATACTCAAAGTGAAGTACAAATACATCTAATTTGTACAGTATAATACTTGAGTAAGTGTTTCACCAATGCAGCACATAAACTATAGTGGGCTTCTCTGTATTACAAGTTAAATGTGCTCCTTTTGAAGTAGGCCTAATTTTTAGTGACTTTTAAACTTGATGATCTATCACTTCAATTATTCACACTGTATAATCTGACACATCTGCCTTTTAAAACCAGGAGGACTCTCACAACTAGAGTTGCCAAAATAAGTAGAGATCTGCTCGTGAGTCGTGACTGTGTTGCATGTATGAAATCAAATCTTTGAAATGTCTTGTTGCATTACTAAGCTCGGAGAAAAGGTTACATCACACTGACCTTCAAACAGCGGTTCAGGCTAATCTTCCCATGTGATGATTATTGTTGCCGGTCTGCAGGTCTTTATCTTCCTGGAGGAAATATCAGGGCGAGACCTGCAGGCACTCGTTCACCTCCACTTCCCTGTGTGTTCAGAAACATTATTACAAAAGAGCAAAGCTTACATTCTGCTCAGACTCTATCTAACTCCCACTGAGATTAGAAATGACTTTTACAGAGCACATCTGATTAACAAAGTAGCATCGTGAAAGCATAAAGGTCCCAAATGAACAACGAAAGGAAAAGCAGGGCTGTGATTCACCGACCTCACTTACTCACAAGCAATCACACAGACAATAGTGCAGCACATCAGAGCCTCACACAAGCAATACATGTTTGAAAGGAAGGATAAAATTGAGGTTACAGCACCTTTTACAGCACATATGTGATGCCCTGTATTAGCCTTACAGAGAAGCTTCTCTAATGTTAACCCTTAAATGGGCAGGCACATGTAAATATTTGGAAAATTAGATAACTAATATTTTCTAATGTTTCTAGGTTAAATTTATGGGATTTCATGATTGATTTCTTTTTTTTTTCCAAAATGTGACCTTTAGTTTCTAAATTACAAATTGTATCTCCCGAGATACATTGCCCATTTAGGGTATAAATTTAACACTTTCTTCTTTCGTCAACAGTTCATATGCCAAAAAAACCCAAAAACCCCTGAACCATGGTGTACATACAGTATGGTTTCGGCACTTGACACAAATCTAATCTTTGAATAAACAACCACCAATTTAAAGTCGGAAAAGACATTTAATTCCTGTTTTTATACTTACATCTTCACTGTGATGCTCCCGTCAATATATCCTATTATGGATGGTTTTGGCTAGTCGAGTGAAAAATGTCTGTAGCGCAGTTAAGCAAATTGGTATAAATCTGATGAACCATCAGGGAGAAAAATAATAAGAATAAAAAATAAATAGCAGTAAATGTTTCACACCTTCATTTCACAGAATAGGCCTGAAAACATTAGTATGTCTGGGAGTAACTATACACTTATCTGGGCAGCGTGTCCTCCAGGATACATACATTGAATATCTAATTATCAAAGTTGTAACAATGCAAATCATTATTTTTAAAGAAGAACATAGAAAATCATCCATAAAAACACTATTTTCTAAAACAAAATTCCCCCCAAAATACAATAAACATGACAAAACAAAATCAAGTACATCATGGCCTTTGACTTTGTTCATGTAGAATTACATTTTGGATTTTGATACCAATGTTTCTAATTATTACTGAGTTCACCGAATTAATGTCCCTCCGTCCACAGCCTGTCAAATAACTGTATTGTCCAGGATACAGAAATCATTGAAACAATAATGCCGAAATTATAGGTTATTTATCAAGTTTTGTTAGGATGCAAGACATGATTTTTTTGCTGATATATAACAAATCCTTTGGCCGATTAAACAATATTGACAAATACCACTTTTTTCCTTCTTCTATAGTGAAATTTACAACATTTACAATTAACATAATATGTATATTCTTATTGTGATGGCCCATCAGAAAATAAAGACATGAAAAACAATGCTTTTCAGTGTAAGCAATCTGCATCCCTTGTACAAATAAGAAAAATAATTCAACTTAGGGTTTACGTTTTGTACACACATGCTGTGCCCATATTATCATGCATCCCTACAACTTTTTTTTATCAATCAGGTCAAGCAAAAGTAATTATGTCATGGCTCCAGATTTACATATGTTTGTTATTTCTGTTTTCTATCATTTTAATATATATATAATAATTATGCGTGGGAGATATAGTTTGTTTTTGCATTGTTAGTCAAGCAAAACAAGCACATTGAGGATGTCACTGTAGTCTATAGACCTTTTGCACTCCAGAAATGTTGACATGTCACTGCAGGAAAAGTGCAGGTGTGTTTGATTAAATTAATGATAGCTGCATTCCACTTAGAGAAGGCATTTTTATTACCCATGCTGGCTCACTGTAATAACTAACTTGAAAACTGAATGGAACTAAGCCATCCTAAATATTAACAGTTTCGCCTGTACTTCTCCTAATATAATAAGTCAAAATGTCTGCTGTGAAAAAGGTCCATTCTTGTCATTTCTAATGGCGATTGAATGCATGCATGCAACAAGTGACTGAATGCATGCATGCATTCAAAACACGCAGTGGTGACTCTACGTGGGGAAATAAAGGTGGTGTACAGGTGTAACAGCTACTAGGCTGCTTAGACGGAAGCAAAAACAAAAAAATTATACAACGTGACATTACACTTTTTCACATGTGTGATACGCCTGCACACAGAGGCAGAGACAGACTGAGCACGTACCTGTCTCCTCGTGTTCATGTTTCCGTTCCCCGACTGTGACGTCAGCGCTGTCAGTTTGGGTAGCTAACGTTAGCTAATGTTAGCCATATTTGCTCTGCCGAAAAAGCCAACTTTCACAGCGTTGTCCGGCTGCTTTCATGTTTGGAAACCCTATCAGAAAGATGCCTGTGATCCCGAAAAGTCTGTTCTTGACTCCAAAAATCTCACACCGGAAGCAAAACAAAACTCTCCTCTTCTAAACTAAGCTAACTTTGGTAGGTGACGTTAGCCGGCGACGTTGACAGGTGGAGAACCAGTCCACTGTGAATATATCCGTTTATGCTGGTTTGGAAAACAAAATCCCGAGTCTGGTGGACAGCAAAGTGTTTAGTTTAAAGTTTTTCTTCAAAAGACAGACTTTAAAATTGGTGCTGTAAACGCTAATCCACAAAATTAACTTTCATCGTCCAAGAAACGCTAACGGCTGACGGACAGCCAATCAGAATGTAGAGGCGCAACAGCCAATCAGAGTCAGCCCCACGTGCCATCATGTTTGTGCTAACTGTCTTCGGGCATGCGCAGTGTTGTTTTCCCACACAAGGGGACCCCCTCTCAATAATACATCCATGCTAAATACATATCTAATACAATTAAAATACCATGTTAAATTATTCAAACAGACACTGTCCTTAAAGTGCAGAATAATGATTAGTTACAGCAGCAACTATTTGATATCAAACATTACAAGAAAATTACCTGAATATTAGTTGAAAGAAAGAAAGACAAAAACAAAGATTAATAGAAATTAAACAGACGATAAAAAAGTTTGTTTTAGAAAAGAAAATTATTATTATAACAATTTTGTAACATAATTTTAAATAACGAAATGTAATTATTAATAGAATTAATCAACAATAATCAATAAAAATGTAATTATGATAATGATAAATATAGTTTTTCCCTAGCTATTTTTCTTATTTTTCCCCTTGCTTTAAAAAAAAAAAATCTAAAATTATGTATTTATGGAACATTTCTTATCAAGCTCCTTATTGCTTTTTTCCATGATTTTAAAATAAATCAATTACCTCTGAGTTCAAAGGGTTATATAGCTCATGAAAGGCATCTGAGAGCAGGTCAAGGAAACTGACACTGATCCAGGTTTCAAAGGGTTAAAATCTCACTGGAAGTTTCCTTTGCTGCCACATGAGGGCAGCAGATCTCCAGCCGCTGTTACAGACTCCACCTCAGGATCTCTGTCACCTGTCATATTAAACAAACAGTGCAGAGAAGTTTAATCTTAATGTTTGCATGTGACATTCTTCGTCTATTGATTCCTTGAAGTGTTAAGCAAACAGAGGTTTGTCTCTTTTGATAGCAGAGTCAACAAAGTCTCCATTATGTCCTCATTACAAGTGTCTTTACAGTACAGTACAGCTCACAATAGTGTTTGCACATGGAGGTGGTTTGACAATGTATGTTGGTGTGACTGAATGTTCTCTGACCACGATTGAACTTTCTGGTATTTATTCAAAAGGTAAAGGCAAACTAAAAGACACTGTAAATGATTTATGGTAAAGAATTAACTTGTTCTAACCTCAGAACACCTTTAGAAATGTTTTTCCATTTGCATAAATCCTTTTAAAACTTTTTTCTTATAATATTTGCCATTTATGGGTAATATTTTCATTTTTTTCAGCCCAAGAAACAGAAGAAAATGTTGTACATGTCAGCAAACTTTGAATATGTTGGTCAAGCCAACTAGAGGTCATTTTGACCCCATTGTAAAATATAAAATAATTGAAATAAAAACACAGTCATTCAAACTTTTTGTCTTTTAAACCTTTGAGATCTGAATCAACATCAGTTTTTCATTATTAGTCTTTTTTTTTTTTTTGCTTTGAAGCAGTGCCTTCACTTCTCCTTGTTGTCTTTTGGTGTCTCCTTGTGGTTGTTTTGTGTAGTTTTGTAGTAATTTGTGTTTCTTTGACGTAATTTGTGTCTCATATATGATTTTCTGTCTTTTTTTGTCATTTTTTTGTCATTTTGTTATATTGTGTATGCTTGAGGTTGTTTTGTGTCTCTTTGTGGTATTTTGTGTCTCCTTGTCTTTCTTTTTGTCGTTTTGGTCATTGGTGTCTGACGTAATTTCGTGTCTCTTTTAGATAATATAATTTACGTCTTTTTTGGTTGTTATGTTTCACTTTGTGCTCATTCTGAATCTCCTCCTGGTTGGTTTGTGTTAATTTGAGTGACATTTTGTAAGAGAGAGCCAGGGATCCCTTCACACCTTTGGTCCCTGGGCCTGTGCCTGGTTGTCTCATTCTGTAATCCATTCATGCCCAAAAACTCAATACATTGGTATTTTTAAAAACAATAACTGAAAGCACTGATAAAAAGTTATTAGTTACTGATCAAAATCATTAAAAAAAAATGATAGTATAAAGCACCTGTGAGATGTGACTAAAAGTATGCCTCTGAGGTATCAGAGTACCCAAATCACTGGGACAAGTCTAAAAGTATCTATTTTAAAAATGTATTTGCGAACCATTTTTAAAGGTTAATTAATGTGTTTGGGGCTCAGAGTGACAAGTTTTAAAGTTTGAGAGTTAAAAATGTCAGTATAAGTATTTATATTGGCTTTGTGCACTATGAGACAATACAGAATAACACCTGCTTTATCCTTTAACTGCATATAATGTGGGATCACTCTGACATGTATTCCTGTCACTGGTGCTTGTAAAATGCATTTAATGTAGGCTAAGTGAAAGTGCAGGACTTCTCTGCTTTTTATTACCCAGAGACAGACCTCACTGTCCTGTATCTGTCATCTTAGAGCTCTGGCGATTGTAATATTTCAGTTGTAAATTTTATTGCTGCCCACCAGCTTACAGAAAACAGGCCAAGAAAATAAACCTGCTTCTCCTAATTTCCCTCCCCTAGATATTTTTAGAGATACTCTGACTTTCATCAGATATCCACTGCTCCACATATCATCTGGACACGGTTCACATCTTGTAAATGTCAGTTACGTGAGTTTTGTTTGGGTGTCAAGCTCTGGCAACCGCACCAACACAGACTTGGATAGCCAACACAGAGTTTGGCTTTGTCTTCGAGGTGACGTGATGTTTTCTGCAGAGGAGAAACGGGGAAACAGGCCATCAGTGCTTCTGGATGCCAAATGAAATATTATTCAGGTGGAACAATGTGCTTCTGGCTGGAAGAAAGTGCTGAATAGATCAAATTTGGGCCCTAATTGTGTTAAGAATGGTAATTGTAGTTCTTGTTATTGTTATTATTGTAATGACGCCTATTATGATGTAAAACTGGGACAGAAATCAAAGTGTCTTAATGAAAATGTTCCCTGTGGTGCTCAGTGGTCGGCGTGTTGAAGGAACGGGGAAATTCAATAGACAGTTCAGCCATTAAATAAATAATAATCTTAACCAGTGGCTATCTAACCAGGCAGGTACTTTTCATTATATGTGTTTAGTTACTCCAATAAAATGGATATGCAATGCAATCGTCAGAATAAATGTTGGCATTGTACATTTCTACAAACCACAGATGTGTTACATTTGTACATTATGATGTAGCAGATACACTAAAACGAAAAAAACAGTCGCTGTCTGTGGCTATATACTAATACAGTGACAGGGCGCTTAAAAAAAACACCCACGTTTGTTGTCTAAAAGCTGCTGGAAGATGCAGCAAGACACGCTAAAAAACAACCAGTTTTGTTGTTTGTTGGTCTCCAGCAGTGGTCTGCAACCATCACTCCACCTCTGATGACAAAATACATTTTAATATTATTGGTACAGAACATGCAAATTTTACATTTCTGTTGTTTGCAGAAAAGTACAATGCCAACATTTTTCTTCCAGGCAACCGGGCTGGGATATTCAAAAACATTGAAAAAATACTTTTGAAAGACTGTATATTTACACTGTATACTTACACTGTATATATATTATTTTACTATGCAATCATTTCATAATATTCATCATAGTTCACATATATTTTGCAGAGTATTACCCACTCTACAGTACTAAAAACACAGTGAATAAATGCTGTAAATAAGATGATTGTCACAGTTTTACTCAGAGGGGCTCATTCACATGCAGTCCAGTCAGTGACATGTGGCACGTGTCGCCCGCAGTGAGGGACCCTCGGTGTTTCCATGGCTTTATATGGCGGAGTCACAACATCAGAGAGCGGCGGCCAGAAACAGAGAGGTGAAGGGAAGATGGGGGCGGGCCGCGGATATGAAGATGAAATGTGAAATGGGGAATCAAAGTGACAAGAAGCAGGAGACTAAGAGGGAGAATCACAGAGGAATGGAGCGACTGAGAGAGAAAACAGCAGGAGGAAAGCACGTCGGGGGAAATAAATCCACAGCATGACTCCTGTGGCTTTCTGAGAAACATATCTGAGAGTTTTGTAAAGATTTGATAGGTCATGTTGTCTTCTGGATTAAAACTACTCATATCTAATATTTTTATACTTCTGGCCATCATTTCTATAGCCTAAACAAGAAACACGTGATGGGTTTAAAGGCTTTGAAGCCTTTGATTTCTCACAACAACATGAAAATGGAAAAAAAGGCAATAAGTAACTTAACAAGAAATTATTCAGAAGTTAGCAAGAAATTAGTACAAATATACAAGAAAACGACCTGAAAGTAGCACAAAAAAGAAAGAAAGTAGTAGAACAAAAACAGAAAGTGACATTGAAATATCACCATTGGTCCTCGGAAACATGTTCACAGTTGATGCTGCCAAGGTCGTCATTTGTTTGTCCTTTTCATCGCCCTCCACTCTCCCTCACTGTCCTATTTTGGTAAAGTGATGATAACATCTGCTTTCCTGGGAATCTTCAGAAGGAGACAGAGAGAGAGAGGACCTCGTTTCCCTCCAAAGTCAAAATCAGCACTTTGAACTCAGCTGCCCTGTGAGTGTGTGTGTGCATGAGTGAGTGTGTGTGTTTGTCTTGATACACATTTGATTAAGGCAGAAAGATTACTAAATTGATTGGAATAATTTTGACTGAGTGGATTTGACGTTTTTTTGGAAAGATTAGCAAACCAATCGCTAAACAGTATAAATTGTATATTTCTGCAAACTACATATACTTCACATTTGTACATTATTATGATGTGGATATTCTAAAACTCAAAGTTTTAACAATGCTGTGGTTAAGACGTGGTTAGGTTTAGGCACAAAAACACTTGGTTTTGGTTGGAAAAAGATTGTGTTCTGGCTTTAAATATCTGGTTTGTGGGAAATATACTTTCTGGAAAAGCAGCAATGTCTCAATAAAAAAACAATTGCTTTTTGTGACATTATTCTGGCTTGGCAATCAGCAATGGTTTGCTTAAAAGCACCTTTATTTGGGGGCTTGAAAGCCGTTGGGAACATAGTGACAGGCTCCTTAAAACACCCATATTTAGACGCTAAGAAGCCACGTAAAACACAGCGACTGGTCCCTAAAAAACTTAAGAGGCTAAAAAGCAGCAGGAAATAGAGCCAAGGGTTGCTAAAAACATCCACATTTAGGACCTAAAAAGGTCCCTAAAAAACACCCAGGTTTGGATACTAAAAAGCAGTGGAACAAGAGCCACTAAGCAGGTTTCCATTACAGATTTGCGCAAAATTTAAGCAATATTTCTGAAATTTTGACAAACCTCAATTGCGAGATGACTGCGTTTCCATTAAATGATGTTATGCAACTTTTCTCAAGAAACATGGTGATGGATGTTTAAAACATCAGCAGGTTTATTTCTATTGCAGCCACGGCACTAGCTCTCATTATTTCGGATCAAAGGTGACATACGCATGTTATGCGAGTGATAACAAAGACAAGCCCCTCGCGGCCACGTATGAGGGATTTCTGGGAGCTGATAGTCCAGATTTTCACAGAGGAACTGTGGATCCAAACTTCTGCATGATCTGCTCAACTTTTGAAAAGTTATGTGATGCAATAACAGCTCTTGTAGCTCCTGCAGCATCATGAGGGAGCCAGTTCCTACTGACAAGCACATAGACATAGCATCATGTGACCTAGGAAAGCCAAAAAGTGCTTCCTTTGCAATTTTGCAATATATGGCTTGTTCGAATTGCCTGAAATCCATTAGGCGTATTTTTTTTATTCTCAATTTCAATTTGTGCAATTTGAGGGTTAATGGAAACCCGCCTACCGGTTGCTAAAAAACACCCAGGTTTGGGGACTAAAAGCTGCTGGAAACACGGTGAATGAGTCCCTAAAAAACACCCAATTTCTAACTAAGGTGGGAGAAAACCATATTTAGGCTTAAGTGATGAAGTGATTGAAAAAGAGACGGATTCAAGTGAATTTGCTCAAGTGGATTTCTTGTTCTAGCAGCTGAATAAACGTTGCTTTTGGATGACAGATTTCCAAGTTTCCCATGTAAGTTTTTTAATTTCAGTTTTCATTTAAATATTCAAAAGCAGATGTGAGCCAGAGAGCGAGTGTGTGTGGAAGAAAACAGTTTCACACACTTGGCAGCAAGCCTAGAATTTGGATGTATAGAAAACACATGAAAGCACAGTAAAGAAAATGCAAACACAAAGGTCAGCGGGGTCAATACGGTCGCCAAGTCAAATATAGAAATGACATTTAAATAACAAACCCTCGTGTCAAAAGCATGGCCAGTGAAGCAGCGGTGCGGCTGCCTGGAGAGCAATAAAAGGTCACCGATAGAAAAGCATTAGCCTCAAAACACTGCGGGGGGTCTGTTTATTCATGACAATTTGGGATTTTACCTTCAGCTCAGGTTTGCTGGAGCAGCCTGAGGAATAAACTCCGGCCAGAGAACGTATCAAACACAAACACTGGTCACATTATGTGGCTTAATTTTTTAAGACAAATGATATTCTCTGTGAGCAGTTTAGGAAAATATGAACCAAACAAGATAACTAGAATTTGTCAATCTCACTTTCCTTTTCAAATATTTACTCAAATGATGCTATTTCTAAACAAATCTAAACAAAAACTGTGTTTATGTTTTTCAGTCACGTTTCTAATGGAGTTTACTGGCAGTCTGAGCTCATATTTACAGAATCTTTTCCCACAGTGGAAAATGATCCTTTAAGCTGTGTACGTTCACACTGTTTACATCTTCATTCTGAGTATCTGTGTGCACATTAACTAACACAACATTTTCAGTATCCACATGTGCAATGAGATCATCAAAATAGAAACACAAACAGCATAAGATGTTGTTAAAACATAATGTTCACGGCCCAGTCGCACACACCAATGTTCGGCAGCTCAGAAGCTCCTGGAAACTCGCTTAAAAAAACTGGTTTTGTTGTCTCAAACAGTGATCTGCAGCTGGGCAGACATCTCACATTTTCCCTTTTCCTCCCAAAGACTAAAGGTGGGTTTCTATCATCCCTCAAATTTTGCAAATTGAAACTGCAAAACTAAAATACACCTAATTGAACACTGCAATTAAAAAAATCTCTTTAATTTATTATTTTTATACTCACATGAGATGATATTTCAGGTGATTGGAAAAAGCCACATTTCACAAAACTGTTATGGAAACGCTATTTTCTGCTTTTAAAAGTCACATCATGCTATGGAAATGTGCTTGTCGGTAGGAACTGGCTCCATCAAGGATGCAGCAGGAGCTACAAGAGGAATTTATTGCATCACATAACTCGTCAATATTCACAATTTCTCTGTGAAATCGTGGACTGTCACCTTCCAGAAATCCTAATTCGTGGCTGCTCCCATGTATAAGGGGCTCGCCTTTCCATTATTATTATAATGGAAACCCACATACAGCCAGCTCATATACTACGTCACTTCAGAAAAGTTGATGTACTCTGTATAAAACGTACAAAATGTAACATATCGTTGTTTTAAAAGAGAAGTTTGATGCCAACATTTTCTTCTGGTGAAGGTTTCCTCTCAGTGTTGTTACTCGACAGCTCAAAACTTTAACCTTTGACCTTGTTGGCAGCCTCCTCTAACAGGACCCCCTCTTCTCAGTCCTGCCAGCACTCAACACTGATGCTTTTAAAAAGAACACGGCTGCTTTTTGAACTTGACAGCTCCTTTGTGTCTTCCTCTGCGTCTGGTTTTGTCCTCCTCCTCCTCCTCTTCACGTTTGCTTGTTTCCAGTGATCTTTAATTTGTATTTGAAACATTTCTCAAATCTCCTGCTCCTCCCTTCCAGAAAACAGTCGCCACATTTCATTCAGAATAACATTTCTCCTCCTTATTTCCTGGAATGCAGAATCTGTCATTTTTCCTTGAGTCATCTTTTTCCCATTTTTTTCCGTTCACATGGGAGCAGCAGGTGGTGAAACGCGCAGCATGTGCTTCTCTCAGATCCAACATGGCAGATGTTAAACTGGGAGTGATGCCGTCAGAGGGCCTCATTTGGCCCCTCGCAGCGACACGTGAGCTGGACAGAAAAACGCTAACCGCAGGCCATGGTGAATTGCAATTACTTGGGACGGTGATTTGTCTCCGCCGCGGCCCCCTGATGCTGATTGGCTCCTGCATGTCCAGGCACAACCTGCCAGGTGAGGTTTTGGCTAAATGCTCTCATTAATCATTAGGAAATATCTGCTAATCAATCACAGATGTTGAAAACCTTCCGAAGCCTCGAGATTTGGAAATCTAAGTAGGTCATCTGCGCACACGTTTACATTCCTCTGATCCTCTCCTGATGAAGATGTTTACCTGTTGGTCTCATCCTGCTGCTGTTTGATGTCTGGTGTGGATTTACTGTCGGCAGAGGAACTGTGTAAAACCTGCGGTGCATCTGGCCATGCCTTAAAGGTGCACACAGCAAAATTTATACACAAAAAGGATCTTCTGAGGTGGGTTTATATGAGGTACTTATCCATAGTCAGTATATTACCTACAGTAGATGTTGATGGGCACGTCCCCAGTTTCGAGAAGCACGCTGAGTACCAACAAAAAGCAGCAAAATGTGTTCTAGCCAACTAAAATTAAAACATGAATAAATAAATAAATAAATGTTAGTCTAAGTGTGTGTGATATAGAGAACATTTTTACCACCTCACTTTACCATCAGACAGTGATTTTCCACATGGGGAACTTAAAGCACTCTTTTCAAAATCAGATTCCATTGAGAAAAACAGTAAATTAACCCTTTGAAACCTGGATGGACATCACTTTCTCTTTTGATGCATTCAAGACGCCTTTCAAAAGTATTTAAACTTTTGACATCTGAGCACAAAGAGAAGATTATCAAAAAAGGGGAAAGAATGTACAGGAACTATATTTATAATTATTAGAATTATTTATATGTAAAACATGTTAAAGATTTCTTTTTCTTCTAAATTTTCAGCACTTTTTCCCCCTGGCCATTTAAATTAACTGAAATTACTGTTTTTCTCCATAGAGTAAAAAAAAAAAAAAAAAAAACATTTTCAATATAGCTTGCAGTTAAACTGATGCAGTTTTTTTTTTTTTTTTTTTAGGTGGCTAAAATACGTACATTGTACTGCTCCCCCGTCCACAGCAGGACTTTACGTTTCTTCTGCGTCAGTTCTCCTGCCTGATCTCCAAACTGGGGCGTGCCAAAAAATAATTGAACCATCTCTTTAAGACTGAATTTAAAGACTGTCTGTGATTTAAAAGGTTACTTTTCTGGAGAAAAATGACTGATTATCTGATTATCATTATTACTTTGGCAAGATGATGATAGAATAATGGAAGCTAGAAGACATTTGATACCAGCTGCTTTAAATCAAATCGCTCAAAACCTAAATCATTTGCACCTTTTGTGAAGCAGATTTGGCCAAATAAAGTTGGAGAGAAATGGTTGATGGAATTTAAATGTCCATCTTGCTCTCTATCCTCTTCCTCTGTTTCCAAATGACTTTTTTTTTTTTTACCATCTCCACAGTCACAGAGGACTTGACTTGTCGTGTCAGACGTAGGGAGGAAGTCTTGTGAGGAATGTTGGGTTTGTCAGACCGAACAGGGAGTGCTCTGGTCGGGGAAGTGGGTGGCTTCGTTTTTGGATGACCTCTCTGCATGTTTCTCCTACCTGATTCTTAGTTTCCAGATTCAGGGAACCAAAAGCGAGATTTTAGGAGAGTTTGATGCCAAGACTGAGAATAGGAATTTCTACTGAAATCCCACTTGTTGTTGCACTGTAGCACGCTGCAGCTGATTCACTCTGTTTTTAAATCATATTTCATTTTATGACACAACACTACATTCCTGCAGCCCTAAATTAAACAACCTGGTTCCTCAGATAAATATCCAACACACAGCGATCCGTTAATGAAAAAGACTGATGTGACTCAGCTCTGACTCACGTTTGGAGGTCCAGTTTTAGATGACTCAGTGTCAGCATGTGAGAATCACACTCAAATGTTCCCACCACAGGAACTTTCCCAGGAGACCAAAAGCCTTTGAGGAATTTAGGAACTTTCAGCATGTTCTCATGGAGCTCGTTCTCATTCCAAAAGTCGTCTAACACCGCCGCTTTGACGCTTCGCTCACCGTAGCGACATCATGAAACGTCAACAGCAGACTTTACTACTTATTAGTACTAAATTCTATTGTGTGTTAATAACATTCATTGTATTTTGCCCTTATAATCAAAATTCGATAAAGGGATTAAAAAAAGAGAGAGAGAGAGGAGCTATGATAATAACACATAACGAGTGAACAAGAGGAAGATTATTTTACCCGCTGGTTGTTAGTCTAATTTAAATAATAGTCACAACTAATGCTACAAATGATGTTAAAAACACAAACAGAGGTGCTCAAAGGGGATTTTTAGTTCCTACTTTGGTTCCTGTGATTCCATTTTTCCTTGAAGTTTTGTCTTGTAATCACAAATCAAATATTCAAACCATTTCACTAGATTTTCCTTATAAGTTTTAAACATACCTTTTCTGATAATGATGACAGGCGGACAGGACCCGGGGTTACTGGGCTGGACGTGTTGAACCTGGCCTTTGAACCTGCACACAAACACACACACATACAGGGGAATAAACATGCTGATAATCTCAAATGAATCCCAACAAACAGGCTGGTGAATGACAGCTGGCGAACTCTGTTTCCCCTGACAACTGCTGGGATGTGAGCCAATAGAAAAGCAGAAAGTGGGTCAGCGCTGTAGATTATACTCCATCACTAATCAGTGATGGAGACACGCCCGAATATTCCTTCTATTATTGTTCAGTTAGTCAGATATGAATCGAATTGGGCCAAAGCCTCTTAGGGCCACTTACAATGATTACATTAATCAGATTTGAGGGTATTTGTAAGTTAAATCCTTTTGAGGGATTTATTGAGCTGATGAAAACTGGAAATTGTTGCTGTTACTGTGTTTGCTACTGACGATGTGATCTGGAACTATGGTTCAAATCAAATAAAGGCTGCCTATAAATGGGTCAAATGTGTAAAAAAGTTATCTAACAGATATTTCATTGTGTGTCATATCACATTAATTTTTAAAATTTTGTTTTTAATTTGATTTTAATATAATCTTTTTTGTGTTTTAAAGGGTTAACCCGCATTGACTGGCTTAGCGACCCAGGTTGAGAGGTGTTTCAGATAAGGAACGGACCGGGGTCGTTTCAGTTTGAATAGCACACCACGAGGTTGCTAACCAGACAAATCATGAAATTGCAAATAAGTGCGCACAGTCATGACACAATCGTCACAGGTCACTGCAGTCTGTAAACAAATGTTACCATGCAGGAAGTTTCAGCCTAATGTTACAACTACAATTTGAACAACACTGAGATGTGGCGAGACTTCAAGATGCAGGCGCTAAATGCTGTCCATGATGAGGAAAATATTAAGCTGCAGATGAGCGCGATGTCAGGCACAACGTCATGTATGTGAGCACGATAAGGCTGAATAAGAGAAACAGGTCACAAAGAAATAAAATGTACTCAATAATCAGTTCACCTTATGTAATTGTACTATTACAGGCTGAAGCAGGTTTGGTTTGAATTCCCAATTAAAGGGTTAAACACAGGTCAGATAACTACTCATGTACATTTCCTCTACATCCATTACGAAATCCCCCTGTGCACTGGTGTATTCACTCGCTGAGCAGCATCCATTGCTCAAAATATGCTGTGCAGTCCAAACAAACGTTGAGATACTGGTGACCCGATCACCTCTCTCTGACTGGTGTTATATAACCATGATGTCATTTACAATAAGACTTTAAGGGCAGCTGAGGGGCCTTTAGATCTCAGCGGAGGTGTGCTTTTTGCTTTCTTTCTCATTTATGAAAATAATGTTCTACCGAATTGGAACCAGCCAGTTTCTTACATCACTAATTACATAACATATGGCATTTATGCTCTATCCAAAGCCCTTTCCAGTCTATGAAAACATGTCTGATTGATGTCAAATGAAATCCTGGCGGAGGATCATGGTGACAAATGAGCCAGCAACCACCAAGGCTGAAAAATGAAGTCAACGCAGAAGTGCCAAAAAGCTGCAGTTCCTCTAACAGCCACTAGAGACTGGCTCCAAAAAGAAAGTCAGTATCCATAGATCTCCAAGTTAAAATGTCCAACTTTACAGCATAAATAATCATGTTTACAGAGTACTACAAAAAAAAACATCCAATGACAAGTAGCTATGATGGTGACAATGTTTGTTTGGTAATGTAATCATGGCGTATCCCAGGATTCACATAGTAATGGCGTACCTGTAGCAGTCGCAGTTCATGAAGGTTAATTGTAACATTATGGCTGCCTGAAAGAATCTTGTTCAGCATTTGATTGGACTAAAAGGCACTTATTTTAATTTCCTCCTCTCAAAATATGGTCACTTTTGGCTCAAATATTTCTAGAAAGGCAGCCAAAATGCCAAACTTGAGGCTTGACAACTCAGGAAGTGTGTCGGGCCATCCAGCAACGTATCATACTGCCACGAAATATCTCTTTTGGCAGCGGCATCTTAGGCGAAATCACTTACAAAGCGACAGTATTTGACAACCTTGGAATGAGAACAGGCTGTGTAAATCTCCTACATCCATGTTCAAAACGGGAGTCCAATAACCAATGGATGAAGCCAAGGAGGCTGCGTCCATTATTTTATGCAGTCTATGTGGCATATTTGGCATTTCCACTCAGGTTTTTTTAATGCACAAATTAAAAATGCGCATAAAAATAGGTGAATGGAAACTACTGTTGCACTAGAGTTGCAGTCCTCCACTATGGCTTCCAGACGGTGTGTTGTACCACCTGAAAGCCAGCTCTGAGTCACTTCTTGGGAAGAAAATTTGAACGCACACTTATATTTTGGCCATATGAAAAATTCTGAGTAACTCTGTAAAATGGCCTGAGTGTAGTAAATGAGCAAGCTTATGTAACAAGGTCAGAGGCCTTGAATATAATGGCCACCCATGACCAGGTAATAAGAAGGAAAACACACGAGTTTCAACTTCACCTGCCTGCCAAGTTCTTCCTCTGAGGTCATGATGTTGAATCGAGTCCCTTGGACTCACACAAACACGTCTTTATAGTCAACACAGCAGAGTCTAAATACAAAGCTTTTTAGGTTTTAGGCCATTATATCATCATATTACTAATATTTTTTTAGAATAATGTTAATTGCTCTTGATGCAAACTCTTTCTCACCCTGAAGTGTTGACATGTGTTCACAGGTTTCACTGTAAAATAGGTTTGGGTCACTGGGGTGATGGTGATTATGTAACACCGTATGTGAATGTGTTAGTGTGTGTGGGATGTGTGTGCAGCAACACATCTGTGTCACATCAAAAGGTTCAGTCAGTAATAAGGGGTAATAAGAGAGACGGATGGTTTTTGTGGTGTAAATTACACACTGACTGAACAGGGCACTGACCATGTTATCCCCCTCTGTTGGTCCTAGTCTGTCCAAAAAATGAGTTACATCAGGCATTACGACCAACCTGACGGTGTGCAGTTTAGTGTCTATTCCTGACAGAAAAATGTACCTGGAGCACTAGATAGTAAATCCTGCTGTGTCCTTGGTAACCTCGGGAGGCAAACATACACAAACATGCTTGCACACACTTGTAAGTACTAAAACGATCAAACACAGGAGGACAGTTTACACTAATGGTGGTTATGAAAATGGGACATTTTCCAACAAATCCACCCCTGAAGTTTACTCTGTAAAACTGTTATCTTCTCCTTCCAAAGTCGTTCCAAAATCATCAAATACAGCCTCTTTGTCTTTGATTTCGGCATAAGATACAGACGCCAAAACCCACCTTTTGCAATTGTATGATACACTGCTGGGCGGTGTGTTTGTAGGGCAGCTGGACAGAACTTTTCGCAGTGTTAGGATACACCTCCGTTTGACCAGACAGCACCTGGCGTGGCAGTATGATGTGCGGACAGGTGGTATCAGTTGATAATGGTTTAAATACGCACTGCATCATACGCATGGATGGCGTCAGGCTTAAGGCAAGTGGGATTTAAGCCTTTCAGAGAGTTTTTTAATTCTACTTTGCAAGAATTTTAAGATCAGTTTTACAGTAGCTAATATTGCAACACATACTAACTATTATTACTTATGGTTAAGGGGAATTTTATTTTATTTTTCAAATATTTATTGCAATGTAAAACATGACCCCGTGGTGGTGTTGATGCAAGAGGCATTCTGTAAATTATTAGCATTAGCATTAAAAAAGTCACCCAATTATTACAGGCTTTTTTAAACGCAATGTCAGAAAAAAAGAAGAATAAAAATTCCATCTCCGATGTCTAAGCCTTTTAAGACTTTAAGACTTTAAGACTTATGAAAACTAGGTTTAAGACATTTTACTGGTGAGTAAGACCTTATTTTTAGTTTAATAAATTCAACAATTTTAAGGATTTGCAGAAACCCTGTCATCTGGATGGTCCCCTGGGCTGGGGGGAGGGGTGGCTAATTGGTCCAACTAACCCAGGACTATCACTCAGGAGTCCAGTATTTGCATCCTGTGTGAATGTAGAGCCAGAACATGATGTTTTTTGTTGACATCCCTGTTTGTTGTGACATCCCAGAGGGTCAACAGCAAACATGGGAGGATAACTTGAGCGTAATATGTAGATGCAAAAGTGCATTGACAAAAGGGGCGATATATGACGACTTTGGATGAGAACATGTTGGGCTATCTTGTTGAGGTCAAAATATGTAAATAAACTACGACTGTGACCCCAGTGATGCGAGCCATAAAGCCAGTCAGAGTCTGGAGCACGCTTCAGGAAACCACCGTCAACATCATCAACAGCATCAATGAATTCACTGAGTCTGATGGATTTCATTTGTAAAACATGAGAAGAAACTGCGCCCAAAACTACAGTTAAATAACTCTATAACCAGAAATTATGGATTTTTAGAACTATCCAGAAACATCGATGATTGTAAAGCAGCAGCCAACAATTTAAGAAGAAGCTAAAAGGACTAAACTACATTGCACCACTGAAGGAGCTCACTGGATCACATTTAAGTGGAGTTTTACCTCGTATGACTTCATGCAACAAATCAATGACTGATTGATTGATAAAAGTAGAAATAGTCTGCAGAGACACCTGCAGCGATCTTTAAATAGGAACCAAAGAGAACACTTTGTTTCTTGAACATGAATACCTTTGACCTGCCACTAACATGACTCACACACTGTACGTGTCGGTCATCAGACAGGGACACGGGGTGTAGGTGTTGATGGGGGGCGATGTGCTTTTGAAGCCTTGATGTTGGGCAGGGGGGTATCAGAGGTTCTTGTTGTCTTCAGTTTTAGTCATAGGTCATGGCAGCACCCCACCTCACCTGCCATTTCCTCCCACTCTCTCCCCTTCCATGCTTCTCTGTCTTTCAGAAAACAACAGCACAGTGCATCCTAAATCTAGCTGTTTATTGATCCACACGGCTAACAGGTGACAGTAAGTCACGTGCAATTCACTAAGCTGGTTTCCATTAACCCTCAGATTGCGGAAATTGAAATTGCAAATGTAAAATACGCCTAATGAAAACACATCAATTTTGAAAAAACTCCCATTTATTGCAAAAAAGTTTTTGCGCTCGAATAAGGTGATATTTCAGGCGATTCGAAAAAGCCACATTTCGCAAAACCTTCCTTTAGATCTGCGTATTAAGGGATTCCCCAAAGAGTATTCTGGGGTTCCCTTGTTAAGAGTTGAGGAAAAAAAGGGCTTCATAGCCTTTTGGCATTTACTTCATGGTGAAACATGGATGAGAGCGTTGGTGGTGATAACAAAGGGGGAGATGAAAGTTTGGCCTAATCCGTTTCTTTTAATGCCAGCAAAGGTCAGACTCGTGCCCTCGCACCCACCTTCACTGGCACACACATGAAAGGGACACAAATACAGAAGCATACACACCGTCATGTGGAAAACCGCAGGGGAGCCATACGGAGGTTTCCCTGTGGAAGTCTGTCTGCATATTTGCCAGTAAATAAAACAATCTGATAAGTTATTTAAATCCACATGCGTGTGCTTAAATGTTTGGGAGTGTGTCATCATGTCTTTGGGTGTGTATTATGTGAGCATGCATGGTGTTTGGGTGAAAAGTGTGCGGAGATGATGGGGCCTTTGTAGATGAGAGGAAAAGTCTGCAGGGTCATTTTTAGCCGCAGAGTGTTTATAAAGTTGGAGGTTTCGGCCTCACAGTAGCAGTACGTGAGCAGTTAATGTCACATCAGATGTGGGACGACTTCATCAGCTAACAGCAGTTGGGCAGCATTCAGAAATACGGGGGGCAAAGACTATTCTCTTATTTGAATGTGCATTGATTGCCTGTTGCGTCTGGTTCTCCGGACTCACTCTTAATGAAGCGTTACATTAGTTCCTGCAGAGAAATGAAGTCATGCAAACAGTCAGCTAATCAGCATCAGTTGGCTTTGATAATCACCAGTCACGGTCAAACGAGTCACCTACAGAGAAAGAGCGCATTTTAGTCCCGCCGCCAAAGGGGAACGAATCCAGCGCTCTGACTTTGTATTAAGTGACGGTGTCTCTGTGTCTTTTCTGTCTGCTAGCAAACAACAGAAAAATGTCTAAAAGCTGCTGTGTGAGGGAATGCACTACAAACAATGTAAAGAACCCTTAAATGAGTTTTTATAATCTGCCAAACTAAAAATCTTACCTTTAAAGAGGAAGAAAGTGAACACAGAAGTGAGGGATCAGCAGAGAGAAGTGCACCACCCCACGCTCAGCACGACTGAGTTATTACACATATTTTTACCAGCGTAGCCTTGGTTTTCATGGTTTTTGACCATGTAAATGCACAGTCAAGTTAACACACAATGATGTATTCAATGGAGGAGACAAGGAGTCCACACAGACACACACAGGAATGTGCATACCTGAACGCATACATGTACAAGAACGATATTTTTAGATTCACAAATAGACAAACTGAAAAGCTCACTATATGCACATGAACACGCACATGTATGCACACACTTCTTTGCTGTTTTTCAAACAGGTGTGTTTTTGTCTCTCAGTGTCACAGATCCTTCAGTCCTCTGTGTCCCAAATCATAAATCTGCTCTCCGGTTATGTAACTGAACTGTGCTGGAGGTCTGAAATTCCTCCGAGCTGCGCCTGTGGTATTTAGATGTAAAAATGTCAAACAAAAAACTGACATGTTTTTCTTCAAATTGCTCTGTACCTCTTCAGAGTCCCATAAACCACCACACAATCATATTTTGTGGGTTTAAGTTTGGAAGAAACAATGCTATAATAGACTTGTTTTTTTTACAGCGGCGACTTCCCACACATGGGATCTGATTGTAAAATTGTATGCGAGTTGGCACGGAGATCTTTCTCTGTCAGTGCCATTATTTTGTGATCTTTTGCACATAGAAACTTAATTGGCCTCAGATGCAGGGTCCCGTGAGGGCTCACGGGGGGGAGTTTACTCGTGCCTGCTTTTCATTGCAACATAACTGCTTGACCAAAGCTGCAGAAAGTGTGTCAGAAAAACAATATATGGGAATGTTACCAGGCTTCCTGTGCAGGGAGTTACATGCTTGTTAGAGTGGGTCGACAGTGTAGCGTAGGGAGGAAAACACAACTAATTGCTGTTTTGACTGAAATTTGCGAGAGGGATAGATTGTATCAGGCGTGACCTCATTGCTAAGAGAGCTATGAGCTGGCAGAGAAATCTGTCCGAGAAGCCAAGCGGCCCTGAAACTCCCTTATCATCCCTGTGAAAACAAAAGCAAACTTTATTGTTGCCAAAAGGGCAGCGGAGGGTCTGAGAGTGAGGGACGCACCTGTAAAACCAACAACGAGCCCTCAGACACAAAAACGCTAAAAAGAAAGCACAGAGATACTCCACCAGACCATCATGTTTGGAGTTTTAAAACTTTGAGGCCTGCACGATTGAAAAGTGGCTCCTAAGAGTTTAAGGTTTTCTCCTTTGTGGAGATCAGGAGCTTCAACGACCAGCCATCTAGTCTTTAATTTCAGCACGAAACCCACACAGAGATGGGGATAACCGTGGTGTACTCAGGCTGACTGAGGGGCAGGAGTGGGCACCAGCTACATACTATGGGGTGTCAGAAAGTTTTCTGACAGGTAGGGCAGACTTTATGTTACTGCATCACTTTTTCTCCACTTGAGGGGAACACTAAGGGTCACAGCATCACAATTTCTTCACTGGAAGGGCGTCACATCACGTTTTTTCCACTGTGAGGGCACCTTAGAGGGCCATCGTCATGTTTTCTCCATTGGAAGAGCACCACATAGGGCACTACAACACATTTTCTCCACTAAAGGGGCACATTATGGGACACAGCATCACATTTTCCCTACTTTAAGGGCATCTTAAGGGTATTTCATCAAGTTTTCTCCATTGAAGGGCCACACTATGGGTCTCAGCATCACATTTTCTCCACCAGAAGGATGAAGAAGGGGGTTAGATGTATCAAACCGAAGACCTTACTTGCTGTGAGGCTGCAATGGTTACACTGAAATCTCAAGGTCACAGAGTTTCCCTATAAAACAACACTGTGGAAACTTCTTGAAGCTACAAACTATGCAGAGCAACATTCAGAATTCACATGGAGAAAATTTGTAGGATTTTGGTGTCAAAGTAAAAATGAGCACAAATGCCGCTGCTAGAGAAACACTATGAATCATCATGAGGTTGAAGTCCATCTGCTGACCTACAAACTCAGCACATAATAAGAGAAACATGGGAATGTTTGTATCTCACACTTTATCAAAAGCACATGGTATTCATGTACAGTGCAGTTGTCTTTGGTTTGCGATGCCCCAGCGGGAACTGAGCCCCTCACCCTGATGTGATTTGCTCTGCTCTCTGCTGGACCAGCACAGAGTTGGAACCAGAGCAGAAGCCGGGCTGATACAGCTGTATGTGATCCCACAGCTGCTGCAGATGTGAGCTGTCTCTAAGGATCAGTGTGAAGTTGAACGATTCAGAAGCTGATTGGCTCCACGCTGAGCTCGACGCTGGCTCTGGACGTGCTGCGCATACCTGCCTTTCAGCTGACATAAACGTCCTTACATATGATTTTATTTTACTGCAGACTTGCTTTTATGTTTTAATTTCTCTCTTTCGGAGTCATAAATTCCATACAAAGTGCTGTCCAGGGTTTACTTCTTATACTTTGATTTATGACTATTATGCATGTTTTTCACATTTGGGCACTACAAATCAAGTTGAATCGTAAAACTTACATTTTATAGAGTTATAGTGAAGTAATCTCAACTCTACCTTTTTTTACATTATTACTAAAGAATAAAATACTGAGCATTTAGGAGGCCGAAGTAAAATCAAAATGCTGAATAATGAATATTACAGTATCACTCTTGTGACTGAGCAGGCTGGATAATTTTTATTCCAAAATATAACAAAACATGTTTGGTCCTTTGAAAGTTCTACATTATTATTTTTGCTTATGTGTATTTTTTCTATATTTTTTATTAAATTGTCTTTTGGAGATCAGTAGCTGGGTGTATGAATTTTAAAGGATTGTTTTTCATCCAGACCTCATTAAAATTTTGTTTTCCAGCAACATTTCATAGCTTCACTGGTTGAACGTGTTACAACCCTCCTTTCAAAACTAAGAAACTTATGAGTGAAATTAGACGTGGGAAGATTTTGGTTGCTAAACTTGACCCCTGCCCTGAAAACACCATTTTACATTTGGACTCTAAAATCAAGCTGAATAGTAAAACTAATATTTTATAGTGTTATTTTAGTATTTCTTCTTCTTCTTCTTCTTCTTCTTATTATTATTATTATTATTATTAATTTTGCTCACTATTTTTCAAAACTACTTATATGTATTTTTTCTATATTTTCTGTAATATTTTTACTAAATTGTCCTTTGGGGTAACCCAATGTCAGTTTTAAAGGACGTCTTTTTCTGCCAGACCTCATTAAAGCTGTGAAGGAACGAGTGCCATACTTTTGATGATAACACTATTATTGGACTACTGAGGACATATCGGGGTCTTCAAGGCTGGCTACATTTCATGGGACGTCACCCACCAGGCTGTCCCTTGATTCTCCCTGAACCCGTCCAAGGGGTTCTTGATGGGATGCAGCAGGTAAACCAGCAGCCAGGTATGTGGAGCTGTAAATACCAGCAGCCGCTGACAGCTCCCCTCGCTGCTTATCATCTCCCAGGTCTCACAGGACGCAGAGAGTCGACTCCAACATACGTGACTGTCAGAGGAAATATTTCAGAAGACGTTTTGACATTTCTGGTGCAGATCGTTTCTTCTCAGAGGATTCCTGTTGTTATCTGATGGCAGCTGCATCAATCCTGTTTAACTGCCGGCTGTTAAAAGCCACGAACTTTAACTCGTCTGCTGGCTTTTCTTTGGCTGCAGCCACACGTAGACTGTTACACGCCAGGCACGCACATGACATAACGATGTTTATATTACCTGTCAGGTGTTTCTCACATATCTGGATCACTCTGTTAACTCCTCTGATCTGGTCCTAGAAGCACGCTGAAAGAAACGATGCTTCTGATCTTGACACTTGACATTTTTCAGCCAGACAACATCAGTCCTGTCTATAATCGTCAAGACTTACACAAACAAATTGAGAATGTTTGCTATTACGGCCATTGCTGCTATAGCTGAGTGACAGGAAGTAGACATCCATCCGATTATCCGGGGCTGGATGTTGGGGGCAGCAGGCACCCGAGTACCCCAGATGTCTTTCTTCTCAGCTTCCTAGCTCCTCTTTGGGGATCCCGAGGTGTTCCCGGGCCAGATGGGATATATAATCCCTGCAGTGTGTTTCTGGGTCTACCTCGGGGTCTCCTTCCACTTGGACGTGCCCAAAAATCTCTTACAAGTGGCGCCCAGGACATATCCATCAGATGTCGAACACCCTCAACTTGTTGTTTCATTTTTAGTGTTTAGTTGAGTTGTGCACAATTTAAAACTGCATAAAATCCAGATGAATTAAAAAAAAAAAACGTGTCAGGAGAGGTCAGGAGGCTAGAGGCTCGTACAAACACACACCCCTCAACATGACAACAACAAACAAAAACAAAAATTCAGAAAAACCCATTAAATTAACATTTTACAGAAAAATACCACAAAAGATAAATGACAACAAAGAGCAGAAAAAGTAACCAGTCAGTGAACTTTCATCCAATAAAAAACCAAGAAGACATAACGCAATAGAAACAAACGAGTTGTTGTGAGGTGTTGGCGTGTCTCTGAGCGCAGAGAAAAGACACGCAGACTACCCACCAGCTATTTTAACAACTCTTTAAAAACATAATATGACAAAAGTCAAAGGAAAACCAAAGTGCCTGCAGCTGCTCTCATACACACACACACACACACACAAACACACACACACACACACACACACACACACACACACACCCTTCCTGTCAGTCTCCACTGAATGCGTCCAATCTTGTAAAGAAATTGTGAAGTTTATGGGGCGACATTAACATTATGCAACAAAGTTGTGTTTGGGTTACATCACCTAAACTGCTGAGCAACCTGCCTCCCTGAGGAACATCACCAAACAACATGATGTATATGTGATTGTCAGCAACTGGTGGAAAATCTGAGGAGAATGCGACACACTGGTGCGCAAATCAGGAGGCTTTTGATGGTTATGTCTATATTTCTGCTGGTTTGGACGTCCCAGAATGCGTTTTCTAAATATATGAGTCACGCCTGACCGCCGCTCTTCTGTTTCTTGTTGAACTGTGTGCTAATGGCTCTCAGAAAACATTATAAATTAACGTTAGAGAGACAATTGCAAAGCCGCAGTTGATTATTTAGTTAGTAAATTTTGCTGTCAAAGCATATCAGGTTTGCACTCATAACTCAAAAGAGTTTAAACAAACTTTTCTGGGATGCTTCAGACTGCAGTCAGAGGGGAGCCGCACACTTCGAGATTCCTGCTTAAATTATTTCATAAACCTCTAAAAGTATTGTGTAATCCTCTAACTTCTTCAGCCGAGCAAAAAAAAAAAAGATTTTAGTTTGTGTCCTGATGACTCTTTATGAAGACTGGACTGGATTTTATATTTAAAAGAATCATTAATTTGCCTTTTTTGGTTGATTTAAATTGGCTTGAATCAGCAAGAAACTGATATTTATGTCAGACAATATTTTTTTTTAATTGTGGCTAATTAGAGTGAATTGCAATTAATCATATTTTTTTCATCCCATGTTTACAATTCAATTATTTTGCATTTTACAGCAGTCTGTAGTTCCTATTAAACTTTTTGCAGCAAGCAACTTAACAAGACACGACCTTAAAATAAGCCAAAAAGAAGAAGAAAAAAGAAAAAAAAGACCTAAAAAATCTCTAAAAAGTAGTTATTTTATATATTTTATTATATTTTTAGATATTCTGAAATATAACATTATAATTTTAAATATACTTTTCTGCCCATATTTTTTGCTAATTTTCTAATAATCTTTCCGTTATTTATATATTTATTTGAGGTAATTTTATTGAAATTAATTTATTCATTTGATTTAAAAGTTTACTTAACCTTTTACTAATTTCGTGCAATGTTTATGAAAGAAATCAACGCAATTTGCTAAGTGTGAAAAGGGTCAAATAGCTTGTGAAAGGTGTCTCAGCACAGCACAAAAAAATGATACTGAGCCACGTTTCAAAGGGTTAACAAGGGCAAAGCAAGTCTTACCAGAATGTCTTGATTGGGAATGAAATGACAGCGTTTGTCAGCTGATGTTTGCTGGTCTGCAGTCAGTTTTCGTAGTGTTCGTGTAGTTAACTTCATCCACACGTGATTCACTCAGAACTGTCATTCAAGCAGAATCCATGTTTGCGTCTTTCATGGCGCTTAATGCCAGATCTCTTTTGGCATGACATCCTCCAGCAGAGCCCTGACGTCACAGCTGCATCAGCTGATTGGCATCAGCCTCTTCATTCATGCCTCAACATGATTGTCTTATTAACCCTTTGAAGACCTGGATCTACATCAGTTTTGTTGTGCTGCGTTCAGATGCCCTTTAACAAGTATTTAAACCTCTGGAGCTTGAGAAAAGCTTGTTTTCTTTTGAAAACATGGGAAAAAAGGTGACAAGAAATTGAACTGAAATAAACTGTGAGGAGGGAAAAATGTCCAGAAGACTATATTTGAAATTTGTAGAATTTAATATTTTAATTTTTAAATTTAAAATATATTTTTTTCTATTTTGTTTTTTTTGCCATTTTTAATGGTTATTTTTTCAATTTTTTCGTTTTCTTTTTAAAATTTTATTTATTTATGAACTTTTTTTAAGGTAATTTTTGGCCATTTTTTAAAAGTTGCCCATTGCCTTCCTCCCATGTTTTCACATTTTTGAAAAAAATCAAGCCAATTTGCTCAGGTTTCAAATGGTTAACTAACTCTTTGACTTCTACCTAACTGACTAGTAACATCCTATCATACATGCAAACGTGGCCATCATAACGCACTAATCTGCTAATATCTACTAGAGCTGATGATCTTTCCAACACTCCTTGTGTTATGGCTTTTCATATTTTTGACACCTAAAATACTTGAAGCATATCCCTCCTTACTGCTCGAATTCTTTTCCCCACCAAATCTATAAACAATCAATTCCTGTTCTTACTTTCATGAGTAACCGCACGAAAGAACAAAGTCAGTCTGATCCGATCTGTATATTTCACAAGAGCGACATTTATTAAAATCAATGACATTTTGTTCTCGTGAGCGTTGGACATCAGATGTACACAATATACAAATGGTGCGTTTTGTAGCAAATATACTTTCTATAGGGACAGCAGCAGCAGAATTGGCATGTACAAAAATACACATTTGATTTTTTCACACAACACGACATACCAAAGTAACAAGATAATATATTTATATATATTTATATATTTCTGTATCATAAATATGCAGAACTATACACGTTGGACACAATTCACTGTAATGGAGATAACAATTAAAATATTAATAATAATAGAAGGGAACAGTTTAAGACTGATGCTTATCATGACAAGGACCTTATTGCAGTGTGTGGTAAGTTTATTTGGTTAATTCCCATAAAAACTACACTTATATTGTGTTAAGAATATATTATCTTTAAGTATGTATTTACGTTCCTTTCAGTAAATTAACCCTTTAAACCTGAGCAAATTGCCTTGATTTCTTTCAGAAACACGGGAAGAAGGCAATGAGAGAAAAAAGAAATCACTTAAAAATTTGCAAGAAATTACCTGAAAATAAGTTTAAAAAAAAAAGAAAATTAAGAAAAAAAAACAAGTGGAAAAATGCTTTTAAAAAACTATAATAATTTTGTAACATAATTCTAAATATGTAATTATAATCACTTTTCTACAGCTTTTATGTGTGAAAAAATAAAATAAAAATTGCACCACTTTGCTGAAAGCAGCACATGAAAAGTGACACTGCTGCAGGTTTCAAAGGGTTAATGCACAGTGAAATAAGGTCATTGATTGTTAAGCGTCACCTTAGAAATTAGCGCTGCATTGACGGCAGCATTGGAATGAAAATATCATAACATTATGGACAGAACGTACAAAAACTGTGGTGCATTCAACTCCACATACACACACACACACACACACACACACACGCACACACACGCGGTGTCCTTGTCATTCATGTGAGACTGAATGGGTTTCTTGTTGAGAATAATGAAGTGCTATACAAGCAAGAATAAAGGAGATTTCTCCTTCAATGGCACACGTTTTTTCTCACATTCCTGCTCAGGACACGCTGTCAATGATCACATCATATTCAAACGCTCTGACTTTCTTTTTTCACCCACACACAGCGACAGTTTCTCTTCTTCCCTCCCGTGTCCCGTCCCTCCCTCCCTCCCAGGTCACAGAGATATAAACCAGAGCTTCAGAGGACAACACTGCGCGCTGTGTGTCTGGAAACTCGGCTCATATGAATAAATAACGGCCCTATTGATTCACTCATTCACACAGACTAACGCTTCACTCTCTGGGGGAAAAATGCTTCACTTTACAGATGCAGTTTGTCACAAAAGGTACAAATGCCGTTAAGATGTTTTAAGTATGTACAGCTGGAGTCATCGGTTTGATAACTTTCCTCCTCTGGCAGCAAACATCACACATGTTGTGGATGGAGCTACAAGCATGTTCATAGTGTGTTATTTTTACTGCAACGTTAAAGGGGACCTAATACCTACGCTATTCTGTGTTTTGTGCTTATGGATTATGTAGAAAAAGAATTACTTAATATTAAACTTGGGCAAAGTTTCAATCATGTGTATTTTGTGTTTGCATAGCGCAGCCTGCACTGCTACATGTAGCTACATGCTAACGTCAGAGAAACATAAATCTTGGTTGCTGATGTTGTTAATTTCCCAAAGATTTGGGATCATGTATCTGTTAAAATATGTCCAGTTGCATTTAGAAACTTTAATTACCAAATTTTCACTGTAAATGCTGCTATACTCCATACTCCAAGTAGCCTACACTGCTAACGTACATGTAGCTACATGCTAACTAATCTCAGTTGCCTGATTTTGTTAATTTATCTCCAGTTTTGGATCATATTCCTGCTGGAACACATGCTGCTGAGTTTAGAAGCTTTTATTCGTTATTTTCTTATGGTAGAAAGTGTCGCTATTTTTGCGAGTACACTGCTAAGTACATGCAGCTACATGCTAACATCAGGGAAACACGTACTCTTGGTTGCTTATGATGATGATTTCTCCCTGATTTCGGATGATATATCTGCTGCAACATGTCCTATTGCATTTAGAAACTTTTCTTTGCAAATTTTCTCAGTAAAAAATGCCTCTATACTCTGTTACAGTCATCTCACAGTTGCAAGTAGCTTACACTGCTACATGTAGCTACATGCTAATGTCAGGAAAAAGTGTAATCTTGGTTGCCTGATTTTGTTAATTAATCCCCGATTTCAGATAATATTTCTGCTGGAACATGCTGTCATGTTGAGAAGCTTTTACTGGTTATTTTTTATGGTAGAAAGCGGAAAGCGTTGCTATTTTTTTTCCTGTTCAGTCAATCCCCGGCTGCAAGTACACAGCTATCGTACGTGTAGATACATGCTAACGAAACTTGGTTGCTAATGTTAATTTCCCAAAGATTTTGGATCATATATCTGCTGAAACACGTCTGCTTGCATTTAGAAACTTTTATGATCAAATTTTCACTGTAAAAAATATAAGAAAAGCATATTAGGCCGTCTTTAGCATTAGCTGTGCCAAAATTTGTATCCCCCCTCAAAAGTTTTTTTTTTCTGAATTTACATGCATATTTAGTCAACTTTTTCACAACATTTGAAATGTTTTGCTGCTAGAAAATTATTACAAAAATGTGTCAAAGCCTGGATTTTTCTGCCAGTTTTAATGGATTTTCTGCTGGCTTTGGAAATGCCATAAAATAAAAAATTTCACAAGCTTCCAGAGATTGAAAAAAGTTTTTTTTTTGTTCTTTCTCTTTAATTTAGGAAAATCTCCTCAGCCTTCATCATTTTTTCACGTGCTAAAAAAGCAACAACACATACCGGAAGGCAAAACGAGGACACACTGCCAAAGAAAAATATGTCTCAGGAGAACCAGATTTTGGCACAAATGCTGTAACTCTGACCAGTTTTGACAACAGCTTTAACAGCTTTGTTTAGGAATCCAGATGTCCAATTAAACCAACTTTTTCTTCATGTCTTCTCTGAAATGAATTCACAGAATCAGGCATCTTGACAGCAGAATGCCACCGTCAAATACACGAAAAAGCTTCTAAACTTAAACTATTGTGGATTATAGCAACTTTAAACCGTTCGATCTGCTGTTTGCCAGACACACTGTCACACTGTCACGTTGAACGAGGAGTCAGAATTGATTTACTACCACACGGAGGAGAGACATGGAAACGAAAAGTGCATCTGTACCTTTTAAAATCTTGGACGTACCACTACAGTAAACTGCAACACATTTTTGTATTGGACAGAAGGAAAAAGGGCGTATATGAGGGAATTCTATCACATCAACAACGAAGAGAAGTGAACACATCAGTTAAAGTTCAGTCTCTCAGTTTGTTTCTACTCAGTTCGTATTCACACGTAAGACTCTTCTGCAAAAAAAAGCTGGTCAAAGTCGTCCACTCGCGGGTCACTGCACCGCCTGCTCTGCCACTCCCTCTTCCCCTGCACGATCGCCAGCGCCACCTCCTGACTCCTCCGCAGGCATGCTTCAGCGTCCTCCTGACCCTGCGAGGAAAAGTAGTCCCTTACAGCTCGAGTGGCGGAGGGAGACAGGCAGTAGCGTGGCTCTGCGTGGTTGGGCTCCACCTCTGTAACTCTCAGGCCGCTGTCTTGAGGCTGGCCTTTAGACGGTCTGTCGAGGGTGAGGCTGGCGGAGGGGAGGGTGACGTCAGCGGGTTCAGACGCTTGGCGAGGAAGAGGGAGGGTCTTGCGCCCTTTGTATCCCTCCATGGCCGGAGTAAGAGAGTGGGACTTTTGCCTCTGGAGGACCAGAGTGGTGGCATTCTGTCCGTAGAAGACACCCTGCGGCGGCTGCACTGAGTCGCTCCTCGGGGAGGCTGGGATCGGGGGTCTGTAGGTGCAGGTCTGGTCGTGGAGCTGCCTCAGCTCTCGGACCGTCAGAGGCTTCTCCGTCCCCCTGTAGAACGGGGAGCGGCTGCGCTGCAGCTGCAGTAGCGCCTGCTGGTAGGACGGAGGGCTGCTGGATCTCCGCTGGGAGTTTCGGGTCGCCGCGGCGGCCTCCTGGGCACCGACGGAGTAGCCGTTACTGTTTGGGTGGGTTTTCCCGTTCACCACAGGAAAGTCCTCCTCTGAGTGTCCGTTTTCAGACTGCCTCAGGGACAGGCGGCGGTCTTTCTTGAGCCACGTGTTCGGGTGGAGGCCATGTGGATGTGGGGGAGTTTGATTGGTCCGAGGGGCCTGCGTGGACTGAGGCCAATGAGGCGGGGCTTCCCTCTGAGGGGGGGAGTCTCTGGGTGACAGCGGGGGCCGTCCAGGAAAGAGAGGGGAGAGAGGAGCGGGCTCAGCCAATGGAATCGCCCCATTGGTGGCGTAGTCAGTGGAGTACTGTGAGAAGGCGGAGTCTAAAGAGCTGAGGGAGGAGCCTGTCGGCGAGGTCGCCGGCGACGACAGACTGGAACAGCTGGCGTCAAGCCGCAATGGAGGCGGCGGGGCGTGCTTCGTCTTCCTCCGCCCGCCACTCTGCACTTTGGCTCCTCCCTTCTCACATCCGTCCTCCTCCTCCTCCTTCAGCTGCAGCCCGCTCAGCCCCTGCTCCAGAAACACCTCGTCCTCCTCCCGCTCCCCCTCCATGGCGGCATCATAGCTCGCCTTCCTCACCAGTAGGTCATCGGCGTGAACGGTCACCGTGCCCAACGGCGGCGTGCTTGTCAGCGCCAAAGCCGGCTCTGAGCTCCTCCTCAGCCTCCGGGGACCCTGCGACGGCCCGTTGGCCTGGCGGGCGCGCGGCTGTCGGACCGCCGGGCTGAACCTCCTGGGTCTGGCCAGCGGGGGGAGCTGCAGCAGGAGGTCGCTCTCAGGGTCGGGATCGGGGTCGCAGTCGCTGAGGGTGATGACGGAGTCCCGGCTGCGGCTGTCCGGCTTGTCCTTGTCACGCAGGGGCAGCTGTTCCTGGAAGGGAGACTCCGGGTCGTCGTTCAGCTCGTTCTCCAGACTGTCGTAGGACGAGTCGTTCATCTGGAAGGACGACACATCTGGACGGAGAATAAAGGAAAGAGTGAAGAGACGATGTTATTATATGACTTTGAATAAACACGTGATACGGCCGAAATGTCAAACGAAGATAAAGAGAACTGAATCCAACTAGAATTACCAGCATGGATTACACACAGACATCAAAAATAGATGCTTCATACACATCTCGCCCTCAAAAGCACAGAAGATCTTTACAGTCAGAACAGTTTCAAGGTGAAGGTGAACGTTTGTGCCAGATTTGAAGAAAACCCATCAAGGTGTTCTTGAGATCATTTAATTCTTCACTGCTCGTCTTTGTTCACTATTATATTTCCTACAATGGTGAAGAAGTTCTTAAATTATACCTTCCATTTCATGCAAGTATTCTGAAATTTCGGGCATTTCCACCTACTACAAACCAAAATAACAATCCAGTTGAGGCTAACCAACCTTATTTACACAAAAACATACACTAAAAAACCAACACATCTCCCACTTTCTTTCTGCTCTGCCAGAAACTTTAAGCGGAGAAAGGGTGAGAGCAGTCTGAGGGAAAATATGAATTCTGACCCCTGAAATGAACAAAGACACAGTTGACTGCAGGAGACGAGGGGAACAGAGGACAAAGCGTCCTCCTGCTGTGCGCTCCTTCACCTCTGCTGGTTTATTTATAGCGTCAGGAAGAAAGTTGGTGGTAATTTATGAATGAGGAGATTCAACGCAGCGTTAATCAGCACCTGTGACCCCGGCAATCACCGAAATGACTGCAGGTCAGTCTACTGACCCCAATCAACCGGTCTGAGAGAGCCTAGGCCACTTAACAACACACACACACACACACACACACACACACACACACACACACACACTGAGCTCGTCACTCTGAAACCACCTTTGTTACTATATTTTAAGGTTTAACACTGAAGCATTGACAGTGAACTCTTTGAGTAAATGAGCTGGTCTTTAGCTGCGCTCATTTTGATGAAGACTCTATTTGCTTCTAAACCTCATTCAGAACTAAACCCAAAAATCAATATTGTCTAATTTTGCCTATTTTCTGCCTCTCTCTTTATTTAAAGTAAAACCATTTTCTTATGGGACCATAATGGAAAAGAAGTGTGTTTGAGGATCTTCAGAAGACATCATTTGTGTAACTGAACCTTTACGGTCTTTACATAACAGGAAATTTGCTTTTTGCTCGGCAACAACAACAACAACAACCGTTATAGCTGCAGACCATTTTTCGTGTGGGTTGATGACATTAGGAGTGCCCCAACAGTATCAACGTATTAACTAAATTGAGAGTAATCATTTTTGCAACCTGAATCCAGTTGTCTGGTTTAACTATTTTTACCAGTATTTTTTTATTTTATTGGTTTTAACTCAAGTACGTTTTTAATTTCACTGGTTCATCTATTGCTATTTTATTTTGTTAGTTTTTCCTTGTCTGTCATTTCTTGGTCTATTTATTTTATTTCATTCTTTTATTTATTTTTAATCATATTTAAAATTCTCTTGGTGGTGGTCTATTTATAGTATTATTATTTTATTAAAGGTATTCTTTTTAGCCACCGTTTCCAGTAGTCTGGTTCAACTATTGTTACTAGAATTTTCTTTTATTTCTTTTATTGGTTTTAACTCAGGTGTGCTTTTACTTTCAGTGGTTTAGTTATTGGTTGGTTTACTTGTGTGTTATCGTCTTTTCTTGGTCTTGGGCTTTTAGTATTATTTTTTAATTGAATTTTTAAGAAATGTTTTTTTTTATTCTCACCTGATCCGTGGTCGCTGCTGCTGCTCTTCTGGCTGAAGCTTCTGAACAGCGAGGTGACGTCTTCTCCCAGGAGGCTGCTGCAGTTCTCTATGAGGAGGCGAACGAGCTCACACACCTGCAGGAGAGAAACGCCCCCTGGTTATAGCTTCAAAGCTTTGACTTTGCTTTTGCTGACTGTTGGTTTTCTTACATTTGGCTGAAGGTGTGATTCTGTTACTGTTTATGCAGAGCTTGCAGAGGAGCGGTTCATCCAGCCAAAGCTCTGCAGTAATTCAGCAAACACGCACTTGTGTCGATGTAAACTCACAAATTTGCTGCTACACACAAAATGAACATTAATTAGATGTAGATATTAAACACTGAAAACAGTGTGAAGCTGTTGGTACTGGAGCTATTGGCTGCCTCATTTTGAGAAATCCTGACCTAAATAACTGTGATATCAGCTCCAAACAGCTGTCCAGAGCTGTGTTTTTGTGTGCGCGCCTCCCATATTATCATTCTGAGAAAAGTCTGTGTTCGTTTGTTTGGGCTGATGTTGACCCTCCAACTACACGACTATTTGCATTCCACACCGAGCAAGAAAACATCAAACTCCCTCTTCCCGGTCCTGGAAAATGTCTTGATAGTAATACATGACATCATGTACTGGCTTTGATTATCACTTTCTGAAACGCTTTTTGAAAGACCAAGACTGACAAATAACTGACAAATATGTTCTTAATGTGTCGTTTTACGCTTCAGCTCAATTTCCCACAAGCTAGAATGTGCTAGATTCATAAAACTTGGCAACATAGCTGGAAATGATGTCCATTCGCATCATAGACAAACTAATTGGCATTAACTTGATTTCTTTAAAAAACATGAAGAAGGCAATAAGCAATGAACGACGAAAAATTTTGTAAAAACTACAAGAAAATCCCCTGAAAATTAGTAAAAAAACAAACAAATAAGGAAAGGACTTGTAAGTGCTTCAGAAAAAGTCCATAAAATTGATAGAGAAAATAAAATAGAGATTAAATTCACAAGAGATATACAACACTTAGTCCTGAGCATAAATACCAAGTTTTATTCACGTCCAATTAACGGAGAGCCAGCAAATTGCTGGACTTTACGCGTGCAATTATTTAAACTCTGCATACCTGTAATGTTTGAACTATAGTATGATTGGTCTCCCCTCTCTTTTATTATTATTTATTTATTTTTGTTTACTATATTTTTCATTATATCTATGAGCAATCACACAATTTGCAAACGGCTTCCAATATAAACTGCCTGTCTCCTGCAGCCACTTGAAGTTCTGAAACATGCTGACGGTGTTTCTAAGAAAACCATGAGCCCAGTTGGACTCCACACTGAACAAATCATGTTACTTGGCTGAAAGCCACGCCTTTAAAACTAAACAGACACAATTTACTAAACACATATGACGTGCTGAGACGCAGAGCTACTCAGAAGAGTCATATCCTCCCTGGTGGAAAGTTTCCACTAAAATCTGTTTGTAAATGAGTTGTTTTTCCTGTCATTGCTGCGTTTTTGTGACACTTTGGAAAACAGAAAGACAAACACACTTTAGGGCCTCCCTGTTTGTTTGTTTGTTGGGCCAGATGTTGTCTGTTCATGTGTCTGTATGGTGTCCATATGGGTTGTATGACTCGGTGTTTAGAAGAAGAGTCCAGCATCACAAACAGGCTACACTATGAACTTGTAGACTTAAATCAACCGGTTTCAAGACTTTTCAGGAATCAAGTGCAATTTTTCTCTATAACAGCAACAAACTGTCAACAACAAGTTGATCTATAAGAGAAAATTGAAGTTATTCAAGTACACTGTGATTTTTTTTGTCACTTGTTTAAAAAAAACTAAAATTACAGCCTCACGGTTTAATACCTCCATGATGCAGTCAAGTTGCAGTTTACATCTATGTTTTTGCAAAACACTGTGACGTCACAGTGATTTCACTTATTAGACATTTGGGTGAAATTTTGTCAGAAAAAAATCTGGAGTTATGGCCAAAAACATGTTTTGTGAGGTCAAAGTGACCTCAATGTTTGACCTTTGAACACCAAAATCTAAGCAAGTAATTCTTCAGTCAAAGTGGACATTTGTGCCAAATTTTTAAAAATTCTCTCAAGGTGCACATAAGATATAATACTGATGGAAATGAGACAGACAAGGTCTTATGTCCTTGACCTTTCACCACCAAAATCTAATCAGTTAATTCTTAAGTGGAATTGGACATTTGTGTCAAATTACTGAAAATTCCCTTCAGGCCTTCTTCAGAACTTACATGCACGAGAATGAGATGGACACAAGGTCACAGTGACCTTTGACCACCAAAATTTTATCAGTTCATCCATGAGTCCAAGTGGACGTTTGTGCCAATTTAAAAAAGAAAAATCTCTTAGGGTGTTCTTGAGATATCACGTTCACAAGAATGAGACAGATGAGGTCATGATGACCTTGACATTTGACCACCAAAATCTAATCAGTTCAATGTTGAATAAAAGTTGAGATTTGTGCCGAATTTGAAGAAATCCCCTCAAGGAGGTCTTGAGATATCGCATTCACGAGAATGAGACAAACGCAAGGCCACAATCACCTTTGACCACCAAAGTCTAATCAGTTCATCTTCGATTCCAAGTGAGCGTTTTTGCTAAATTTGATCAATTCCCTCAAGGCGTTCTTGAGATATGGCGTTCACATAAACGAGACAGGCGATGTCACAGTGACCTTGACATTGGACCTTTGACCACTAAAATCGAATCAGCTCATTGTTGACTCTAAGTTGACGTTTGTGTCAAATTTGAAGAAATTCCCTAAAGGCTTTCTTGAGAGACAAACAAACCGAGAACATCATGCCTCCAGCCACCTGTCGCCGGGACGGAGGTATAAAAACACTCTTAGGCTCTGATAATGGACCAAACTTTGGATTAAAAAAAGTGAGAGAAACATTTTACCTGACAGATGACGGGAGATGAGAGCTGTTATATAACTTAATGAGTTTCACTTTTCGATTAAAAAGGCACCGTTAATCTCCCAGAATTGTTACCAGAGCACAAATGCAACATTAACTTTCTGGTTTTATCTCCTCTTTGTGTATACTAACCCTCTTCGGATACCAAATGTGCTAATGGCTGCTGTTTGAAAGTCCTGAGGCCACATTTGACTTGGATTATGGGTAATTCCCGGCTCTGACATCCATTACCTGCAGTGACACTTTCACATACATAAGAAGCAGATAAATACACAAGTGTCTCATCAGTCTGTCATCATGGCTGACACTTATAAAGTCAGCAGGTAAATTCTGTCCACGTGGAATCTGCACACCTCATTTTCACAATCAGCCAAAACCTGTTTGCGATCACAGGTGTATTTATCTTCAGATATCTTTAGATACTGTTGCTCTGTGACATCTGTCTGCCATCAGCGCACAATAACATTCCACTGTCTCATTCCCTTTTTAAATTATGTAATAAAGTGATTACACTGTGTCCCATTCCTGCAGGGCAGCAAATCATCTGGCAGGCATTTTAACAGGCAACTGGTAAGTATGTGTTTATCAATCTATAATTATAGGGGACATTAAGTTTCAAGGCTGGTATGTCTGACGTCCTCAGCTGACATTATTTTCCATCAGAGGCTGGTTTAAGGGAGATTTGAATTATATGAAAGGAAGGTGGTTTAATGCACCAGAGTTATAGGCTACATTTTGGGAAAGCGGAGAAACAGGTATGACCATTTTCACAGGGGTCTCTTGACCTCTCACTTCAACATATCTGAGTGAAAATGGGTCCTTTGGGTACCCACAAGTTGCGCCACTTTGTGCTTGTCCCATGCAGTTTTGGGCAAAAACCATGCAGCTTTTCTTATGCAGTACAAAAGTGTTATTTTGGCCTACTGTATTTTAATGTCTCTGCATACTGGGGTTTCTAAACAGTCTTTGAATTGTATAAATTGGATATGACTGGAAAGCTGAGACTCGTGGATTTAACTCATAATTGCAAATTTACCATATGTGCCTGGTGGAATTGTCCCTTTTCTGACAGTCATGATAGCGGCAATTAAAAAAAAACAGTTGACCAATTCATCTCTTATTGTGTTGAATTAATCTGCAGATGCTTTGGTTGAAAATGAGACCTTCGAGGTGTATCATAGCACCGCCAAAGGTGACTTTTCACAACACTACAACATTATTTTTCAGACATATAACCTTACATGTAACCTTCACAATCCCATATTCTCCAGAAATTAGACAGCAAGCCTGTTATTTTATCGAAATGTCTGAAATGTTGCAAGCACGACTCTATTATATTTTGCAAAAATAAAAGCTTTCTGTTCCTTTTTCATTGCTTTCGCCACTTTCACCATTTTTAAGTTTTTCATTTCTACTTCCCTTTCGGGACTCTTTTCTTTCCTGCTACTCTTTTTTCCTTTAGCCTCCGTGTCCTCCTTCAATCACTCACTCAGCATTCCTGGCTATCGCTCAGAGCGGAGCTGCTACGTGATGCAGAGCACTGTTAGAAAGAGCTTGAGGGCATCCAGAAGACTTTCAACCATCCATCAACAGCCCATTCAGAGCTACTTCTTCTTCCTTAACTCAGCGGGATATTATCTTAAACTTTCTCTCACCTGTTCTGCTGAATATCATTCACAAAATATTTGTCTGCAGCACCAACGCAGGTTGAGTTTCTACAGTATCACTGCAGGATGCATCATCTGCACGTGTGCGTGGGCTTGTGTGTGCATTAAGAGATGTCACAGCTGTGTGTTAGTGGCTCATTGCTGAGTATTTTTGAGGTCGTACATAAACACATACATCCAACATTCTGCAAAGGAAAAATCTGTGTATCACTTTTTTGTTGTGTCCTCTGTTGGATACTGTAATGCGGAAAAGTCGCAATAAAAGCAGAAGAAAAACAAAGTTTAAGTCCACGTTTAGAAGCCAAACTCGAGAGAAAAACAACGTTCTTTTGAATGATTTGTCTCCCTGTCTCCATCTTAAGTAATACACACACTAAAGCAGTATTTACCTCGGCCTCTTTCAACCAAAAACATTTAAATCATACACTGCGTGAAGGAAGGAGGAAAACAGAGGCTAAACCAAATTGGCTGAAACTGAACGTTCACGTGTCTCCAGACAAGTTTGGAAACTAGCCATTACACAGCCAGGAGCCCACGCTGGTTTAAATTGGCCCCCGGCTCCGACCGCAGGGAGGGAAATGTCGAAATCTCACTGTTATTTTTTAAAAGTTTTTTCCCAGGAAAAGGGTCGCCTGCGCTCGTGCTGCGCACACAAACACGCAGTGTGTAGGAGGGAAAGTGTTATCAGTGTTTGTGAAAGAGATATTTAGGTATTTGTGGGGATTTGTGCTGACGTGTGTGTGTGTGTGTGTGTGTGTGTTTGTGTGGAGAGAGAGGTGTTTCAGCGACACAGTTTTCCACTAAAACACACACTTAGCCTCAGGATTCTGTAGGAAATTCTTTGCATGTTTTCTCAATGAACCTCAGCCACCTCAAGCGCGCGCGCGCACACACACACACACACACACACACAAACACACGCACATTTAAACAGATAAGCAAAGCAGCCACCCAGAGAGATTGTTTTTAACTCAAATACTGTAACTTTCCAAATAGACCACAAATCACAAAGCTGTGTATGAGTACAGGATGGGCTCTGCAGGGCGAGGGGGGGTTTCCTCTGTGGGCTCTGGCTGCAGCCGCTTTCGTGGAATTAAGTCGTCTCAGGTTAGCCTCGCTGCCCAAGATATGGTGGAGAAAGAGCGAGCAATGTTTCTTCATCGTTTAATTAACTTTAGATTTAAAAAATACAACAAAAGAGAAATTCAGTGTCTGGAAGATCACAAGCTGATTTATCTCCAGTTAACACTTGTTTCTGATTTGCTGGTAGGCACCTGTTATCATCAAATATCGGGCCAAATGTGGCATCGTACGTTCTGCAATAAGTTTGATTACGCATCGTATCAGTGTTTCTAAAGTCAAGTCACATACAAGCCGTTTCATTGAGGTGGATGATGTGTCATCTTGGTGAGACGCCTGCCGAGCTGCGGACCCTTGTTAGAGTGCAAAAAACAATAAAACCACTTTCCTTTGAGTGAGCAGGCACTGTTTTAGGGCCCTGACACACCAAGCCGATGATCGACTGTCCGTCAACTGTGAGGCGTCGGTGAGCGTCTGTCGCCCTAGTCTGTGTCTCACACTGTCAACCTCTGTCTGCTTTTTCTAGCTGTTAAAGCATGTTGAATCCGCTGCCGCAGCCTGCAGGTGACTGACTCTGACTGGCCGTTCAGCTCAGCGCACGAGAAGAGAGACGGAAACGAGGGAAGTAAACAAAGGGCTAAAATCACAGAGATTATAATGGAGAGTTACTTCCTCTCATGCAGGGACATATGCACTAGTTGGCCGTCAGTTATAGTTGTTGTGGTGTGTTCATGTGAAACTTTTTGGTTGAGACACGACAACGTGAGGTGACAAACAGTCTGCTTTATTTGATGCTATTTTTTTAATGTCGGTTATGTGTCAGAGTCCGTACAATTGGCTTTTAAGACACCACACGTGGCCAAAACGAGTTTTTTTACTGAGACATTGCTGCATTTCCTGCTGCTTTTTAGCCAATGGAACTGGGTATTTTAAACCAAAACATGATCTTTACTTTACCAAAACCAAGTGTTTTTTGTGCCTAAACCTAACAACACGTTAACCACAGTAGTGTTAAAACTAAAAGTTTCAATGTATCCACCACATAATAAGTTACAAATGTCACGTTTCCATGGTTTGCAGAAGTGTTCAATGCCAAAACTTATTCTGGAGATTGAGTTGAAGTTTTAGGACATGTAAAATGTAAAATGTAAAAAAAAAAAAAACAGTTCTAGAGACATTTTGAGGACAAATATAACTCAAAGGATGCAAAATTGACCAGAGACAAATAAATAAATACAACCAGAGCTGTCTTTATACCCACATACCACCAGAGCCAATGAAAAAGTTTGAGATTTTTTGTAATTTGGGAGAACTAACTCTTCAATGGTGACTTGATACTCTCAGTGGTGATCCAGAAACCAGTATCTTCTTGTGTGCTTTGGAGTAAGTCACCATGAAACTTTGTGCTTTCCTGTAAAGTCTTACTCTAAACCTGAGTATTTCAAGCTCAGCAAAGTGTAAGAATGTTGCGATTTTAGCTCATGAGCGATCATCAGAGATGACATGTGAATGTGACTGAGCATGTGTGTGTGTGTGTGTGTGTGTTTGAGTGTGTGTTACAGCTGTGTGTTAGTGGGTCAGCTCCCGCCAGGAGGTCAACGCTCACATCCGCAGGGAAACTGTCTGCTGACAAACGGCTCTGAGGCCGGCAGAGGTTGTGTGTGCATGTGAACACGTATGTGCGCGCACACACACACACACACACACACACACACACACACACACACACACACGGTTTACTTGTGTTGGTGAAATCTGAATTTCTTGCCTGTCTGTCAAACTCTTGTGTGTCTGTCTGTCTGGTCACATGTGTTTCATACGCCACAGAAGCGCGTACACACTCATACTGAGACGGTCTCTTATTCCACTGAAATGTTAAATTCCTCGTAGTTTGCACACTGTCTCAGTAAGCCTCCTCTACACACACACACACACACACACACAGACCTGTAGCAGTTCAGTGTATTTAGAGTGTTGTTCAGCTTCATGAAAAGGTCGAGACGAAGTGCCAGCAGTCATTCAAGTTACAGGGCGCCAGAAAAAAATGCAAAAATAGCGAAATTCGCAAATTTAAAACCTCACCTTTTTGGTGCCTTCTCCCTCCATTTCGGGGGTGCTCGGCGTTGGAGCCCAAAGCATGCTGGGAGCGATGCAGACAGACAGGTTGAAGGCGTTCATCTGGTTGTCGTGGGCGTTGCCTTGGATACAGTGCAGAACGCCGATCACGTGTCGCAGGAGCAGCAAGTTCTCGCTGGGCAGGAGGTGGAGCAACCTGAGAGGAGATGGACATCATGTGAACTGCACGACTCCAGCTAACATCCGAAAATACTTCGTTCCTTCTTCTCACAGTGTGTGTGTGTGTGTGTGTGTGTGTGTGTGTGTGTGTGTGTTTTGTCATGATGTTTGTTGATCTCAGTCTCCACAGGAGTTTCTCCACAAACATTTTCATTGTTGCTTCCATGTTTTTTATTTTCCAAAGCAAAAGGAATTTAGTTTGTTGCTTCTGGAGCTGAAGCGTCTCCCTCTCTGTGTCTTTCTGTCCCTCTCGAGACATAAACAGCACGTAATTAAAGGAAAAACCAACAGTGTCACAGTGAGGTGTTGGGCCACCACAAGGAAACAGAACACTCATTTATTCAGGTCTTTCCTTTAATTTTTCACCCATCTGTTTAACGAATGTCTGTGTGACTTGTTGTGCTTTTTAGAAAGAGACAGCAACCTGCTGTGTATTTTAACTTTAAAATTAGCAGTAAGAAGTTGTTCCTACCTCTGGACAGCTTGCGTCCTCTCCTCCCCTCCCTCCTCCTCCATCACATCCATCCACTGCTCGTACAGATCCACACACAGCAGGCTGCCTGGGATATTTCGCAGGAAGTCCTGTACACAAAAATGACATGAGATCTTAAGCTAAATGATCCAAATATGAGTGAAAGGAAAACTATCTTGAAGACTTATGTTATTTTCAAGACTGGCGTCACTTAATGTTCTGTCAGTGGACTACAGAATCGTCAATCTGCGTGATTAATGGCATCATTTTGGTCTCAGGTGATTCACAATCTGTGTCCATTGTGCAGAAACCAGGTAAAACACACCAAAGACAGGAGATGAATCAGTTCTGTGTAAAACCTCAGCTGCTCCCTGGATGCCCCGCGCTGAGGTGGCTGTTTGGCCTGGATGCTGAACAATGCAGCACCTTGTGTGTGTGACTGGCAGCGTGCCTGCCGGTGCACAGACAGATTATCCTGTCTGGATTTATGTGACTTTGGATGCACATCAGTCGCTCCTGCTTTCTGTTGTCTGGTTTCAAACCTGTGTGACGGGGCAGTTTGGGGTCGAGCGTGTTACCTTGAGGACGGCAGCGATGACGAACACAGACTGGTGTGTGATCTCCGGGTCCTCTGTCCCGCTGTCCAGTCTGTCCCGAAGCTCCCGGCAGGCTTTGACCCCCGCTGAGCGCCTGAAGACGCCCCGGGTGTACGGCCCCTCCAGGGACAGGAACACCAGCATGTCCTGCAGGGAACAAATTAGCAGTGATATCAATATTATGAATACAACAAAGACTTCACTTTTCTAACAAGGTTTGTATCGCTGACAGAGCTACGAACTCAAAAGCTGCAGTACAAAACCCTGATATTAAAGAGCTTTTAATGTAAAACCCTTTAAAACTTGAGAAAGCTGATTTTCAAAAACATGGGAAGAAGGTGATAAGAAACTTCAGATAATGCCCAAATATTAGCAAGAAATTAGTGAAAAGTTACAAGAATGTTACCTGGAAATAAGCAATTTTATTATATTAATAAAATAAAATAAATAAACAAGTGATATATATATATAGCTAATTTTCAGATCTTTCCTTGCCATCTTTTAATTCATAATTTTTTATTCGTCTTCTTTTTTTCGCAGTTTGCAGGACATTTCTTTTCAAGTTGCTCAGCACTAAATGGTCAGAGGGGAAACTCTTTTGTTGACGGAGATTCTGGGTTTGCTTATTCAACAGATTGCGATTTCACTTCCCTTGTAATTTCAGCGAGTCTATTATTTCTCTAATTTGCTATTCTGTGCTGAGTGTCGTTAACTCGCAGAACAGTAATCTAACAGTGGTTGTGATCTTCATACCACTACATCCCCCTCCACTCAAACACACCAGACCCTCCTCCCTCCAGACAGACCCTGACCCCCTCCTGCTGGCCTGCGTGACCTCGACTCGGCTCACCATGACAGGCTTGGGCAGGCCGTGCTCCGCGGAGCAGACGGAGCTCAGGGGTCGTCCGAACAGCCGTCCCTGAGTGGGGCAGAGCGAAGTCGGGGACAGGGGCAGGCCGTCCAGCTGCGTGTTGGAGCCTCTCCAGAAGGGCCAGTTGATCAGAGACCTCTTCCTCTTAAAAGTCTTCTGCTGACCAGGCTCTGCGGGGGACACGAGGAAGAGGTGAGCTGCGGTTTCAGACAGAACCAAACTGCTGCTTGAGTAATTCATGTTGGAGTCACTGGAGTGCACGTCCAGCAAAGCTCGATGATTCACAAAACTGCAGACTTGCAGCAGCTCATGTTTATTTTTTTAGAGTTCTGGGTCAAATTTTTTTAACAAATTAGATGTGAAGTGTTAAGCAGTTAAAGGTCAGGGTTTTCACATATTTTCTTGGACACAATTTCAAAACTTTTCTAAGGATCCATAGTAAAATTTTTATCTCCACTCACATCAGCATCAGGAGAAAATAAAAAAAACGCACGTGATGGTAAGCAAAACAACAGGTGATGGTGTTTTAAAGCTATGTTACGTTGACAGCTTTTATGTGGACTTTTTCAGCATGCATATGAAGGCTTTGTCTGCCTAAAAAGTTGCAGGGAGATTTACTGTGCAGGTTTTTCCAAAAAAAACAAAACAATACTGTGTAGCAGTGCATTTTTCTGCAGAGACTCTGTCCATTGCCTGAATCATCTCATTTTTTCTTATTTTCTGTGCTCAAGAGATTTTTGGGCATGTACCCGCACAAAACTCAGGTGAGGTCAGGGCTCTATAAAAAGGTAGTGACCAGGTGTTAAGCAGCAGACATCAAAGAGACACAACTCTGAAAAAAGGAGGTGAAATGCCAAAGAGAGGGTGATTTTTACTTTTCACAAACAGTAACGTGCAATTCTGCATATTATGCATTTAAAGAGAAAGACAAACAGTTCTATTGACAGAAAGAAAAAAAACATCAATTCAGTCTTTGAGAAAAAATACGTCCTGTCCTAAGACCTGTCCTCACGCTCGGGAGCAGCATTTCACTCGAGCTACGTGTTGCTTCTGTGTGAGACAGCACATGTATGTGGCTGTGTGTGTGTCTTCAGGCTTGTGACTGTGTTCCTCGTTGACATTTGCTCTGTCGTGACAGTGTCTACCTGTGCTGTTGTTGTTGTGTAAGTGTCTGTCTGCAGGTCTGTCTTCACTGCATGTTCTCTGTGACATAACAGCTCAGTATGTTCCTGCAGTTATGAAACTACATACTGTGCGTGCAGTCAAGTGCATGTTAATGAGAATGTACAGCAAACATTAAGAGTTTGCTGTTTGACACGACGCCTGCAGAAAAACTTAATCCAGACCTCAGTTGTCCTCACGGGACACAAAAAATATGGGACTAACTGTAAAGGCACTTTCTAATACGAATATCTGTTATGGAGAGGTGCGGAAAATGATTATTAGCTGATTAGTTGACGGAGATAAAATTTCTGCTGACAACTGAGATCATTGATTAATCATTAAGGTCAGTCATAGCACAAATCGCCTATTAGCGACCTATTAGCATATATCATAGGTATAATGTATTATTATTATTTTTATCTATTTAAACAGTTTTCCCATTTTATTGAGCAGAATTATTATTATTATTATTTTCTCATTCTCTGGTAATTATTATTAATTATCAAAAATCGTCATTAATTCAATAATTAAATCTATAACTATTATTATTTGCGTCAGAGTCTGAAATGTGATTCTCTGTTTATATCATTGTAAAACATATCTCTGGATTCGGGACTGCTGATTGGACCAAACAAGTCATATAAAAATGTCCTATTTCACTCTGGGAACTTGTAAAAGGCATTAACGATTGATCAATTAAAGAATAAACTTGATTAATATCATAAAACATGCAATAATTGATAATAACATTAATCATTAATCATATTCTGGATTGTAAATACTATAAAATACGTGTGTGAGACACTGGTGACAAAACTGCAGTAAATCTTTTAAAGGGCCACTGACGGGAAATTAAATTGTAAAAACATCATCAGCAGCAGTCTTAAAATCAAAACATTTGTGTTATAAAGTGATTGTGATTTATATCCGAGGGTGGGACTCTCAAATGAAGGATTCTTTCAGTGGGTGGAGGACCCAGACCCTCAAAAGAGCCCGCGAAATATGAGGCATACCTCACGTAGAATTCATTATTTAACGATCTGCTGTGGCGCCGAGCCCGAACACACTTCACTTCAGCTCTAACAGAATTAGTGGGCCGCTCTGGCACTTGTCAGCAGGCCTCGCCAGCATCGAACAAACACGACCTCGCTGTAAATCAGGCGTTACATCATTAGTCGGGGAGCAGTTTTAAAGAGGGGGAAACAGACGACTTGTCGACTGGGTGGGCAGCGTCCATCATCCCGCTCTAATCTCCTGCTATCGTTTTCGTAATGATCATGAGCGTTTAAGAAGGAAATGATGAACAATATCCTGATTTTGCAGATGCCAGATCAGAAAATGTTGTTTTGGAAGGGCAGTTAGTGCCCTATGTTTTTTATTTTTAAGACCTCCACCCACAAATAAACACATTTTTGTTAGATTGATTCTATTGGCTGCTGCCAGGTAGCATCATGGCAAATACTGGCTGGACCTGGACCTCTGCCTGCACCGTCTTTGCTTTGAATTTATAGCATAATTATGGTTTTTGGGCTGGACTGGATATCAGCCTTCAACACATTTATGGCACAGAAACTGACAGTCGTGTAACTTACGTTGTGGCAAAGCTGGCAAACGTGTATTGGAAATGTTTATCAGTTACTGTGTAACAAGACAGTAATGTGTGTGAAGAACTGTTTTGTTACTAGTTAACTGTTAAAAATATCTGTAGGTGGGTTTCAATTGAAGGCTTTCAAAATGTTGATAAAACACAATGTCGAGATGACTGAGTTATGTTATACGACTTCTCTTCTCGCCATATCATTAAAAGAATCATGGCGATGGATGTTTAAAACATCAGCAGGTTCATTTCGATTGCAGCCTCCGCACTAGCCGTCATTATTTACAATTGAAGGTGTGTTATGGGAGCGGTAATGGAAAGGACAGCCCCTTTTGCGTGGGAGCAGCCACGTAAAAGGGATTTCTGGGAGGTGTCAAAAATCTATTACAACAGCTAGTCTCATATCATGATATTGCTATAAAATCTATATATTCCCCGGCTCTATTTCATAAGTCTTAATATTTGATCATAACAGGCTCCTACCAGCAAAACAAGTGTTAACTGGAGTTAAAATGGTTTCTGGTAACAGTTTGCAGTGACCTACATTCTCCGAGTTTCTCTTTTATGTATTTTTGTGCACTTTAAATAAACTTCAAAGTGAAGCAACATTGCTCACTCTTTCCCCACCATATCTTGACCAGCCAGGCTAACCCGAAGTCCTGCAGCTGCAGCCGGAGCCCGCAGAGGAAACCCCCCTCACCCGCCACAGCCCGTTATGTTTTGAGAAACAAAGCATATACAGCTTTGTGATTTGTGGTGTATTTTGGAAAGTTACAGTATTTGAGTTACACACAATCTCTGTGGGTGGCTGCTTTGTTTATCTTTTCAAATATGTGTCAATTTACTGAAATGCAGCCTTTAGAATAGCAGGACACACAATATTGTGAAATCTAAGATGATATACGGTCTCAGGTGATATCAATATAATATCAATTTATTGCCCAGACCCTGTTTTTTAAACCTTTAAAACCTGGATGGACAAGTTTTTCTTGTGCTGCATTCAGACACCTTTTACTAGCCGCTAAAACCTCTGAAACCTGAGAAAACTGGTTTGATTTCCTTCAAATACATGGAAAAAAATCCAATGAGAAACTGGGCTAGAAAAGTCCTGAAAATTGGTTTAAAAACAAAAAAAAAGGTGAAACAAAGTGACCTGAAAATTTGCTGGATGGAAAAATATCCAGGAAACTATACTTATATTTATAAACTGCAAAAAATAATAAAAGGTGACAGGGAAATTATCTGAAAGTTAGCTGTTGGGAATTACTAGATATTATCAAAAAACGAGGGAAAATGTCCAGAAAATTGTATTTTTTTGTTTTGATCTAACCCATATTTAACCAAGTCAGTCCTGTTGAGCTCAACAATCTCTTTTTCAAAGGAATTATACCTTTAAAATTATGTTACATTGTTTTTATGTTGCTTTTTTCTTTGATTTTTACTTTTTTTGTTTTGTTTTGGTTTTTGTAACTTTTTACTAATTTCTTGCTATTTTTTGGGCCATTTTTTGTTGAGTCGCTGGTTGCCATCTTCCAGTGTTCCTAGGTATCAAACGTTTATTGTACCATATTTAAACATATTGTTTCGGTTGCACTTATGACATCATGTATTGGTGGATCTGAATGCAGTTTGTTGCAATGGACAGGTCTTGGAGCATTTAAACATATATAAAAAACATCACCAGAGTTTTATTTTGCACATTCCAGTTAGTTCGAGACAGAACTGCCTGCAGGGATGTTTGAGAATAAATGCCTGAGAAGGGGCTTCTTCCGTGGCTACGAGTCAATAAACACACGTGTTCGTTAGCTTTCGGGTTGGGCGTGAGCGATTAAGCCTCCATGGCGGCGGGGCTGGTATGGAGCGATTATGTAAGACGCTGTTATGCTTGAGGCGAAGGAATCTGAGGCGAAGCTTGTGGTTGGCAAACTGCAGCCTCCTTGACTGGAAAACACACACGTTTTCTCCTCTATTTGTTTTCCTCTAAACCTCATCCCCTACTTTTTCCATCCCTGTTACTCATCCCTGTCCTCTTGTTTTTCTTTCTCCTCCTCCTCGTCTTTCTGTCCTTCTCACTTTTCGAGGTTCCTCTGTAAATTCTTCCCCGTCTATCTGTTACCGTCCGCTGTTTCTTTTTCCTTCACCTCCACTGGCCTTCAGACTTACTCAATAGCTGTGTCATCTCTTTTCACTTTCCATCTTCCTATTCTCACACTCATCCGTCCCTTCTGGGGTTTCTTCCTCTTTGTCCGTCTGATGTTTTTCTTATTTTGACACACCGTCTCTCCTGACCCCCGCTCTGACCTCTCGTCTGTTAAAGTCTCCATTCCCACCGTTCTCCTCCACTCTTTTTCTTCTTGCTCACCTACTGATTGTCCTCAGAAACAAAAACAACGCGGCCGAGCGTCCAGAGCGAGCACAAACACAGTGAAATGAGTTATATAAGTGAAACAAATTCAGAGGAAGTACTCTCTGTTCTGCTTTAATACTTCTGCATCTGCATATTTCTTTCTGCGGTTTCAGAATTAGATTCATGGACGAATTCTTGACACGGAACAACCATTGATTTGCAAACCTCAATGGTCAAAAAACTAATATTTTTCACAGCTCTGTTTTACAACATACTTTTATTGTTGACACCAGTTGTTGCTTCTTGCAGATTTAACCCTACAAGACTGAAATTTTAACACTTAATGTGGATTTTTGGTTTGAAAACATTTATCATATGTTAGGGCTGAACCTACAAAGATTATTTTCATTGTTGAGCAAGCTGTTCATTTTTTAAAAAATATTTTCCATGCATTTTTGTTGTTTGTCATGGTATTTTTGTGTGTATTTTTGTGATTATTTTGCTTATATTCTGCTATTTCTGATCTTTTATCTATTTTTATTTGACATGCCTCTGTAGTGTTTAATCTCTTTGTGAAGCACATTTGGCATCATTTGTTGTTTTTAAATGTGCTCTAAAAATAAACCTGACTTGACTATTTTCTTGATTAACTGATGTACTGTTTAGTTTAGAAAATGTCAGAAAAAGGTGAAAAATGTCCGTCAGTGTTTTCTGAAGGAAAAATATTTGCATCTATTTTTTTCTGTAAAAATATCTCTAACGATTAATCAATTATCAAAATACTTGACGATTAATTTAATAGCTGACAACTCATTGACGGGCCGTTGCAGCTCTTAATTTGTTTTTGGAATATACCTTGAGACTGCAACTTTCCCAAAAGAAAATGTATTTTTGTTCACATCAGAGCAAAAACTAAACTAACAGGATGGCTTCACCAGGCCACTTTTTTGTGTGTTTTTTATGTTTTATGATTATGTCATGATGTGTTATATTATCAGCCCAATCACTAAAACAAAATGTTGGTACTGTAAGTTATTCGTACGTTTTATATGTATTAAATCATTTCGAAAATGATGTAGTATTTCAGCAGACTATCAGGAAGTGAAGGCGATGCTGGATGGTGTGACACCTTTGTGAGATGCGATCTGCAGACCGATGTTTGAGACCAACAAACAACAAAACCGTTTGTGATTTTGTGAGTCCTCTCTGCATTTCCAGCTGTTTTTTAGGAACAAAAGCCTTTTTTTTTCACCGTGACATTACAGCATTATCAGACGGGATTGTGCTCCCCAAGGTGGGCATTTTTGGCCAAAACATCTTTTCCTAACAATGACCAAGTGTTTTTTGTGCCTAAACATACATCAACCACAGCTCTATTGAAACTTAAAGTTTCAGTGTATCAGCTACATAATACAGGAAAATGTATTTGTATTTGCAGAAATGTACAATGCCAATGTTTCTCCTGCCGACTGGGTTGGTCCGATTTCTTTTGAAGCACCAAAAATAGCCAGCTGATAGCAAACATAAGCATGCCGCAGAATTTCTTCTTTTTCAAACTGTAATTTCACAGTTTTTTGTTGCCCACGTATTGAATTGTATTGAAATCTGAAACATACTTTCTTGAAAAATATCCAAAATATCATATCATGCAACCTCATGGTCTGACCCCCCCACAATGTGACCCACAGTGTTGACCGGCGGTCTTACCTATGAGCGGAGCCTGAACCAGGGTCACCTTGTTGGGCTTGAGGATGAACTGGCACTGTGTGTCTGGGGGGAGACACTGGTCCAGCAGCAGCACCCCTGGACAGTCGGTGGGACTGGCTGGATCCCTCCCGGCTCCTCCTCCTCCTCCACTGCTCCCACTGTCCCGAATGTGGCTCATCTTAATGCTGAAGGGGAACTCGTGGCCTGAGTGAGAGGTCAGGGTCCAGAGGTCAGAGGTCATGGCTCTGGTATTTGAAGTCTGTGCATTCGATGTGGAGTGAAGTCGAGAAATCTGATAAAAATTAAGGCTCGTGCCACGCAGCGATGAATCTGGAGCTGGGATGTTTGGAATTCAGTGTGAGAACAAAAGATAGAGAATGTCGCGGAAATACCACCGAGACGCAGAACGAGCTGCTCTGAAACGCTCCCAGATGTTGAGTTTTTGGTGTACTGTAGTAGTGACCCGCTCCCTGCGTATTCTCTTCAATGGTTTTCTTTTATATTCAGATGAAACAAGTTTTTTTTTTTTTTTACCCTCAATGAATTTATAAAAGACGTAATTGTAAGTATACGTGCAGATCCAAGATATCGCATTCTAACTGTAAAGGGGATTGATTATGCTTTTCCTTTTAATATGCCTTCTTTTCTGTCACATATATAATGTTATAATGTCAGATGTTCATATTAAATGTGGCTGAAGTCTCAAATAATGATGAAAATGATCTTCAGACTATTGTTCTGAATATTTCCGTTTCCAACTGATTTTTTTCTACTTTTGAGATGAGCTGACGTTAAATATGATGCATCTCTGTAAGTAATCGCCTTCTTCAGGCATACTACTACAATCGTTTGATTTACACACACTGCTAGATGCAGCTGCATGCTATTGTTGTGAAAACCTGTATTCTTGGTGCCAATGTTGTTAATTTTACCTAATTTTGGGTCAGATTCCTGCTGGAACATGTCCAGTTGTGTTATACTCAGTCATTACTGCAAGTACACTGCTCCATGTAGCTACATGCTAACTTCAAAGAAAACGGGATTTTGGTTGCCGATGTTTGCGTTTCTCCCCAACATGCCCGGTTATCTTTAGAAGCTTTTATTGGTGATTTTTCACGGTACAAAGTGCCACTATTTTCTGCAAAATGGTGCAGAGACGCAAAAGGAAGACCTGGCAAAACTGACCAATCAGAGAGAACTGGGCTTTTTTGGGAGGATGTCTTAAAGAGACAGGTCCTAAAATAGAGCGTTTCAGACAGAGTGTGAATACAGGTGTTTCAGTGCAGACAGTATGAGGATAATAGAGCGTTTTTAAACATTAAAGCATGTAAAAATGTTGTAGTAGAAACCAAAAATACAAGTTTGAACCTGAAAATGAGCATGACAGATTCTTGACTGATTCTTGTCATAAATCTTAACCCACAACACTGTAGGGAAGCTTTCTCAGGAACATCTCCTAATGATAAACAACGTTTAAGGGAAATTTACTTTTTACTTTCTTTTTACATGGTCATTTTTTTTCCGATGTAGGAAAAGTTTTACAAGAGATAATGATGACAGCTGGGCTCACCGATAAGAGGGTACGGAGGGTCGTCCTTACTGGAGCTCACCCACAACCGGTGGTCTTTAACGCAGCCCTGGACAGAGGAGAAGAAAATCAGGTTTAACAAATTAATGTTACATTAAAAGAACAATCACGATAAACTTTTCCACGATTCATCAGCTCTTGTATCCTGATTGCACATCTGTGGTTAAAAGAAACCTGTACAAATGCTGTAAAAGTAGTTTGAGGCTGCTGTGCAAAACAGCACTTTTTTTTTTTTTTTTTTACTGTTTTACAAAATTAGTGAATGTTACACAAATTTTCCCAAATGCTTAATTTGTATTAAGGTGTTTTGATCTACCAAGGGACAACAGATGCTAATTATCTTGGAATAATTTAAATCTCCTTCTGACTGGAATAATCTAACTGTAAATACCATATTTCCACTTGTTCTTTTTAAAGGATCAGTCGTACATGTCCATGAAAACAGTGCTATAACTTTGACTAGTTATGTTTTATGACTTTATTACTTTGAAAACCTTATTTCTAGTGGCCAGACAGGATACTAGAGGCTGCTTTAACCACCCTGTTAGAGTACAGTCACTGTATATCAAGCTGAGTTTGAACAGCGGCCTCTGGTTACTCACAGATATGCCAAACTGCAGCAGAGCCATGCGGATGACATCAGTGGTGCTGTCAGTGTTGCTCACTGCGAGCGTCTTGGCCTGGTGGAAACATTACGGAAAATATCAAGTTATTTGTGTGTTACATAATGATGTCATTAATTACCCATGAAAAGACTTGGCAAATCAAACAATGTTCATTTTGTGCTGATAGAAGCAATAAAAGGAAAGAAGAGAATCTTACATATGCGCAGTTTCCAATATCCTTTGCAAATATCTTCAGAGGGATGGTTTTGGGGTCGTCTTTCTCTTTTCCCTCGAGTATCCGACTGTGTTCAAGGAAAAATGCAAAGAGCACAAGTCAAGTCACACTTTATTTGTAAAGCATATTTAAAAGAACTGCAGCTGATTTAAGTGTTTTACAGTTTTAAACTGGCCAAGAAGTGATAAAAGCCTGAATAACTTCCTCTAGATCTCTGTGGGGGGTGACAGGGCTTAACCTTGGCTAAAATTACTAACACAAAAAAGTTAGTTTTGACAGTGTAACTGATTTGTGTGTCGAATTTGAAGGATCTGTCAAAAATTGCACCAAGTTTTTTTAACAAAAAGGTGCACCTTGTGATGCTAAGGGCGTCATCTAATTGGTCTGGTCGTCCAAATATAACAATTGTTTTCATAACAACTGAGAAAGTTTAGGTTCATTCAAGTCTTGATGTTTATAGACAGTTCAGCAGAGGCTGTGTACAATCCTTTCTATTTGTTTTTAATGGGAAATAGTTTTGGACGTCATTAGCAAAGCAATGACATCAGTGTCAGAATAAAAATAACATTTAATGTGACTTCATATGGTCAACACCAGTGTTAATTTCATTGCCGAAAACTATGATGAAAACCATCTTGACTAAAATATCAAGAATTTTCCTCGCCTGGCGGCTCAGTGGTGGCCCTTTGCTGCATGTCTCCCCCTCTCTCTCCCCCTTTCACACTCAAATTGTCCTTTCCATTAAAGGCAATAAAAGCCAAAAAATAATCTTAAAAAGCTAGACTAAAAATATGAAGGATAAAAAATGACTAAAATGTGACTAAAACTAATAAGCATTTAATCCCGTCTGTGCCATCTGCATCAAATCCTTCCTGCCCCGTGGGGGAAATGCGATTCACATGATGAGCTATAAAATACACAAAACTAACCATTGCAGACAAAGTAGCAGGGGACAAAACCAAACATTTACCTCTTGATGAGTGCCAGCCACTTGTTTTTGATGTCCTCCGAGCTGAGTAGGAGTAGATAAAATGATAAATTATAATCAGAGGAAATCATTTTAGATCATTTTGTTCTGTTATGTAACTCCCGCTGGCTAAACCAAAGACTTCGCCCGAAGCTTTGACTGGATTCCTACTGATGGAAACTGTAATAAGTGTGTTTGTGAATGAATAAGAATGCGTGTATGCAATTGAGGAAGCTGCAAATATACAGCACATGAATATATGAATGTGTGTGTGCTGCATGTTCGTGCCTGCTGTGCGTGTGTGGTTATCTGCTCTGGTCGCACTGCGGTTGGATTGAGAGGCTTTACGACTGGGAACTGCCATCGCACATAAGGGGTTTTAGGGACTTTGTGGTTGCTTGTTCAGTTTTTAGTTCCCTTCTATAATGAGCATTTGCACCTCAGAACACTGTGTGCTCATTTAGAAGTAAACTGGAGTGACTCAGACAGGCGTTTTATGAAATATGTTTAGCATGCTTGGCATGAATAACTGTCATGCAATGCAAGCAGATGTACTGAATGAAGTTATATAAGAGGAAATCACAACGAGTCGCTCCTGCTTGATCAAATTAAGGTAATCTTGAAAAATGGATCTAAGGATCTGAGGAAGGCATTTTTCTGCCTGAGTGTGTTGCTTATGCTGTGTGTATGAATGTGTGTACCTGAAGGTGGCCACACAGTTGCAGGTGGGCCAACCCATGACGAAGCTCTTCTCGGGGTTGGTGCTTCCCTCGCACACCTCCTCCATGCAGTTGGCCGTCCACATTTCACACACTCGGACCTGGGACTTCACTTTGAAGTGGGTTGGGGACCTGCAGAAAACACAATTTGCCACATTAAACTAAACTAGGGCCCCAACTGATAATTGATTTCAGTGAAAATTGATGACCATTTCTGGAAATAGCCCCCTAAAAATGCGTATCCAAGGCATACTGGAAGTAAATTGAATTATTGGCTGAAAAAAAAAAAACACAATGGGAGCATGGCTTGAAGCTTTTCCTTGTCCACATTCACTCAAATGATTTATTAGTTGTAAAAATTGTTAAATGAAAGAAATGGCCTAAGAAATAAGCCATATTCTTTAAAAAAGAAAGAAAAGAGAAGTTTTCTGGACATTTTTCCGTTGTCTTTTGCAGGACATTTTTGGGACTTGTTGCTACGCTGCTCATTATATTTTTTCTTGTGTTTTTGAAATAAATCAAAACAATTTTCTCAAGTTGAAGTGGTTAAAATGCTAGTAAATGCAGCCCAGGAAAACGAATGTCAATCCAAGGGTAATAATATGTTGATCAGCTATCAATTATAGGAAAAGTTTTTGCAACTGAGAAACTCCTAAAGATTGTTTTGCAGAAGATTGCATGAAAACATTAAAGTCCTTTGTGAAGTTCCACAAGGAACGAACTTGGATCCCCTACTTTTCTAATCTAGCTTTTAATTTCCCTTAAAGAAAAGTTCTCCACAAACCTCTAACATATGTCAGCCCTTCAAAAATGCTTTATATAGATTAGATCAAGCTTTTTTCAGCAGTTGCTCAATAAAAGTGTACATCTGTGATTACAGAGAGAAATACTGCAAATGCACACATGTGGCAAACACACACACTCTCCTGCTATTCCACAGATATAAAGGCACACAAACACACATACACATCAATCAACCTCTTCTGCCTCTCAAACACACACATACCAACACACATTCCTCAAACTCACCCTGTGTTCAACCACAGTGTAATGGCCAATTATAGCGCATACTCTCTGTGCTGGAGGGGTCAGCTCCACCCACTGGCACATGACTCCCAGGACGGACCACAGAGGTCCCGCTGTGTCTGCTTTGACGAGTGTGTGTGTGTGTGTACAGTAAATATAAGTACACAGAGCAGAAGTCTGCGTCCGTCTCTACATGCCTGTGTGTTTATATGTATGTGTTGGACTTCAAAAACATAAATGTGCTCTTTAAGATTCTATTTTTGAACATGCGTGTGTGGCAGTTTGTGGGTGGGGAGCCCCATACTGTAGGCCAGAGGCAGGCCAACGTGGCTTTGATCTGAGCCAGGCTTCATATGGATTTAATTGGCTTGGAAATAATTATATAGTAGGGAGAAAATGAGGGAGGGAAAAGTGAAAGAAGCAGAGGAGCAAGGGAGGAAGAATTTAGGGAAAGGTAGCACCAGGATGAAACTCAGTGCTCCACAAATTGTTTTTTGTGATCTGTGTTAGAGAAACAACTAGATGAAATGTTGCTTCTTTGTTTCTCATTTTTTTTACTCTATTTTTTCCTGTTTATGTCTCCATTTTTCCATCTCACTCACACAACCACATAAACACACACTCCCTCATTCACTCTGTCATTTCTCCAGACATGCAGAAGGAAACTTACTTTGCCTTGGCGACAAGCAGTGTGTCAGTGAAGAGGAAGAGGTGCCTCTCCTGGGTCTGCAGGCCCGTCTTTAGCTGCGTCTGGGCATGACCCAGGAACAGGCGGCGTGGACACTCAGCCAGGAAGGCCTGGACCAGGGAACAGGACTCTGGACTGACTGGCGTCATGCAGCTTTCCCTGGAGGAGAGACAAAGAATGAAGGGGATAGCGTCATGAAAAGCAGTTGTTTTTTATTGAAGCATGGCTGCGTTTCCTCTTACAATTGCGCAACCAAAACTGTGTTGTTTTAAAGACATTTTTTTCTTTTTGGGGCATTTCCCCTTTATTAATAGTACAGCATTAGAGAGGCAGGAAGGGTGGGAGAGAGAGGGGGATGACACGGAGCAAAGGGCCGCAGGCTGGAAGCAAACCCGTGCTGCTGCAGAAGTCTCAGGGGCACACACTGTCCCAGGTGAGCTAGAGGTCGCTTCTTTAAGCCAAAAATGGATCTTTTCCCAAACATTACAGAGTGTTTTTTGTGCCTAAACCTATCCACAGCATTGTTAAAGCATAAAAAATATAAACAAAACAAAAAAAATACCCACTACAAACAGTACAATTGTACAAATTAAATGAAAAGTAACACTCAGAAGTTTTACTTTTTTAATTCAAAAGTGGCACTGAGTTAGTAAGTTTGAACACACTGAGGATTTTTATCTTTTATAGAGTTTCAATGTATCCACTATACTGTAATATCATACAAATTTAACATATCCGTGGTTTTCAAAAACATACAATGGCGACATTTATCCTGTTGGTTAAGCTGGTTTGGAGGCAAGCTCTAAAAAAAGTTTTGAACCTCAGCATTGGAAATAGATGGGCTTAGGTCAAGTCAGGTCAATTTAATATATTTTCCAATATCACAAATTTGCCCTCAGGAGTTTTCCAATCTGTGTTGCGATAAACACACAGAGGGAGGGGAAGAAAAGGACAACACGCACACAAAGGAAAGAGAGACAAGAGGAGAGGCTAAATCCCTTGGAGGACGAAGATCCAAAACATCTGGAATGAGGCACCAACAGAGAGAGAAAGAGACAGAGAGAGACAGAGACAGAGAGAGACAGACAGAGAGAGAGAAAGAGAGACAGACAGAGAGAGAGAAAGACAGACAGAGAGGGTTCAACTCTCTTCTCTCTCTCTTCACCTCTTTTGACAACTACAGCAAAATTACCACTGAGCACGGCACTGAGTCCCCACAAAATGTCACATTTGAGCTGATTACTGACTATCAAAAGAAGACTTAAGCAGGCTAAATAGAGTCCTGCAGGGGTGATTTTTTTTGTTTTTTTTGCAAGATGACCTGTAAGTTAGCTTTACCTTGGCTTCCTTGCAAAAAGCCTATGGGATTTTTCCATAGGATTCTGGATTTTTGCAGAATAAAAACTCTGACAAACAAACGTTTATGATACCATGTTTGGTTCAGCAAAATAATCTTCACAAATGAAGACCACTTTTAGGATTTTTGAGGCCTAAATGCAATCGCCGGAAGTAAAAAGCTAACCTTAGGATATCAATTAACTACATTATGGTCACATGTAATGTTATATCATGTGAAAGTTTAGTTATTTAAGATTACTGTAACAATTTCATTAAAAATCCCATGACGTTTCCAAAACTGACTCAAGATTTCTCAAACCCCGAGTGTGGAATAACGATGCCAATGTTGTGTTGAACCAAACTTGAAAAAGGCGCAAATATCCAAACAGCCTGTGCAGCATAATCAAAGTCCAAAAGTGTAATTTTTTTGTTATTTCCTGCATGTCCTTCCCCGATTCCTCACAGTTGCAACCATTTACTTAATCAAGCATTATCAGTAAAATTATTCTTAGACATTTGGAACTGCAGAGCAATTTTAAGGCTACAGATTTATTATTATTTGCATGTTTACAAAGACAGCTCTGTTAACTTAAACAGCCACAAAACTTTGGACTAAAACCAAAGACCTAATGTGTTGTCTCATTTTTTTCTTATTTCATCTCTCCTTTCAGTAAAGCACTTAAGTTTTATTTTTTAAAAAAGTACTTGCTTGTTCGTGTACTACAGACTTAGTTTGAATTAAAATGGTCTATCTGGGTTCCACTCTCAATATGAGCCGCTGATGGTAAACAGAGGGGAAATTTTGGAGGAAGAGGAAATAGTTTGAGAGCTCCATCCTTTCCTGTTTACCCTTCACCACCAGATAAAAGACCTCCATTTTCTATCTCTACCTTTCTGTGTCTCTTTCATGTACACAAACATGCACACACACTCTCTGCTCTCTCACGCTACCCAAAGGGATACACAACACCCAACACCGCCGACATCCATCAACAAAACACCCAGTGGAAGAAAGTCTTGCTGGAAAGGACAGAGAAGCTTCTCTCATACACCAGTCATCCTTCCAGTTATATTGCGTAAGTGATTGGTTACATAATTAATTAACGAAGAACAGACACTGGAGTGCTTCCCTTTTTGTCTGTCTTTGTGTGTCATCCAAAAATAAATCCTAAGGGGGCTTAGAAAGTTCAAACAAAGGAGACGAATGTAGCCAATTAAGCCCTGATGCTCAATGGGACACGACGCCCTGCAAGAATGGGAGTAAAATACTGGTGAAAGATACAGGAATATGTCCAATTCTCTGGTCTTTGTTCCTATAAAGCTTTAAGAATCACCAGTTGCAAAATAATCAGTTATTGTTCCTTGAAGAAAGAAAATGCTTTCCACGTGGTATGAAACACATTTGCAGAACTCGTGCACCCTTCAGCTGCTACAATTTAAGCATTTAGTTCATTCTTTCTTTGTCAGGGAGCAGCAGCAACGTATAAATCTTCATTTTTTTATGTAAACTCCTTAGGCATTGAGAAGGGGTAAGAAATAATAAGTTTATATTTCCTCTGACTCCTTTGAAACATGTAAGTTTCTGTTGCTTATTTGAATCTATTCATTGAGTATAGGTTAACATATCACTTTAATGTCTTCAAAATTGGGGGGACACATATGAGGCCAGAGGAGGACATAACCCCTAAACAACCCCTTCACATCTCGTTCTCCCCCCAAAAAAGAGAACATCTTCCGTATTCACCGCACATCCCTCCCTCCTGAATGTAAGATTGACAGCTGAGCCGGCCGCCCTTTGGATCTGACGGATGAGCCGCTAATGGCTCCATTGTACATCATGTGATGTTGATAAATTGAGTGCTCGGCCTGCCCGCGCATACATGGCCACCTTTGTTGGGGCACGGCACCGCGGGGAGGACTGTTGACTTTCTCGAACACAATGAGGGGCCAAGCGCACAATGAACCACACAACACAGCATACTAATGTCCCAGCATGAATAATTAATCTGCAGCGGGCATGATTTGTGTACAAAAGGTTGATACTGATCTTATCAGCGTAAATCACAAAGTAAGACACGTTGACAAGTCAATTTGATTTATATACAGCCAAAATCACAAATTTGTCCATCTTTATCCTTAAGTAGTAGAATCACAATATAGACAAAAAATATATAAGCGCTGCAAAGGTGTACAGGGAAGGAGAAAGTATTCAAATTCTTTATTTAAGTAAAAGCACTAACACAGTAAAAATACTCTGTTACAAGTAAAAGTCCTGTATCAAACAATGTAACTGCAGTATTTTTCAACTGGGACTCTACTTTCCCATGTTCTTGTGTCTAAGTGACTATTGGTGACTATTGGGAACAATAGCTTTTGAAATTAATCCCATTTAGTCACAGAAACATGGAAAAAATGGGGCCTAGGTAGGAAAATACCAAAATTACAGTTTAAGGTTAAGTATGTGAGTATTATCAGGAAAATGTAGGCTACTCGTAGTATTACAAGTAAAAGCATTCAATGCAAATAATATAAAATAAAATTTTAAAAAAAGAGAGAGAAACACCTCCAAAAGTAAAAAAAAAAAAAAATATATCAAAAAAATGAAAAGCTTGAAGCTGGACCCATGAAATGGTTTTGCATAATAAATTTCTGTCAATCAACTAATCGATTAATCGACTAATCATTTCAGTACTTGTATAAACTGTTGGGTAGTTTAATTTATAACAAACATATCTGATAAGCTCCTCGTGTTTTTATGCAAACATCTAAATTTGTTAAATGGTTGTAAGATAACTGCAGTTAGGTACAATATTTAAAAACGATAGATTTAGAGGAACAGAAGTGTCAAGTAGCATGAAAAGAAAAGACTTGAGTAAAGTACAAGTAGCACCTACCTCAAATTTGTACCTTGAGTAAATATTCCTACATTACAGGTATATTCTATAGAGCTACAGAATTATAAAATACAACCGATTATACTGAGAATCAAAGGTTTAGGTTAATTCAGGTCAATGTAACATAATTACAACTGAAGCTGAATAACATAGACAAGTGCCCTCTGATCACTGAGTGAAACTGCCCAAATCTGCCCAAATGAAACTCCTGCAACAGAAATAGACGCAGCCAGACTGGACTCGGCACAGTCAGCAGTGAGCTGCATCGGTCATGTGGACCGACATGTCTGCAGTTGTTGCATCACTCCTTGTGTTTGTGCTGCAAACACTCACACACATCTGTTTCACTGTCCGCCTCAATCATGGAGGCTGGAGTGGGCGAGTCAAGAAAAGTCAAGGACACACAACACACCTGTGAATACACACCCTGAGGACAACAGCTGGAAAAAACAGCTGTAACTTTCTCTTTCTCTGATTATGTTTTTTCTTTGCTGACATGTCCATCACCCTACTTTCTTCTGCTGCTGTCCCTCCTGCCAACTCTCATTCAACTCATTTTTTTTCAATTTCCCTCTGCCATTAAGTTTCAGGTTAATCTGTTTTTTAAATATCAGTGACCTTAATGCACCCAAAGGCTTAGCTGTTTAACAGTCAACCATGACCAGGCAGACTGACTCTCTCAGTGACACACTCTTATATAAGCATCCATCTGCTCAGCTTTATTATTAACACTGAAAAGGACTCTCTCTCTGTGTTTGTGTGTTTTATATTATTTGTTTCATCAGTTTATTTGCAGCGTATTTGGCTCTAAGGACACCAAGATTCTTGGCAAAAATCAAACTAAGAGGAACTGAATGAAAAAAAGAAGAAAACCTTCAGATTGCTCTGTTGTTCCTTATGCAACAAGTGAACTCTGACTTTAATAAAAAAAAAGAAAGAAAGACAGTAAAGAAGTGCGTCAGATCGGTGATTCACTGACGATGCTTGTGTGTGTCCAGAGGAATTTGCTGAAAGTAAGAGGGCGTGTGCATGAGTGCTCGTCCGTCTACGTGCCACTCTTCGGACTTGTGTGTTTATGCAGGAAAAGGATTGCATCACCAGCAGTTTGACCTCTTTCTCTCAGATAAAGGCTGTCCAGACAAGCATCAATTGGCGGCTCAGTGTATGTGTGTCAGAGACACTGAGTGTCTGTTAACATGCAGATTAAAGTAGATGTCATTTTGCACAAACACACACCAGTCTGTGTCATCTCCTAAATCCACAGTGGCAGCTTTTGTTTGCTGCTGCAACACAACTGCAGACAACACATTACACGAGGGGATACATCCTCAAATACTCCTATTATAACCAACTTCATATTTTTGTGTTCATACAGGCATATGTGCTCTTGAAAAGAAAAAAAACAATTAATCTTGGTCTTCATTTGACATGAGCCTGTATTTTTCTATTTTGTATTGAGTAGCTGGCTGAATTCGAGTTAAAAGGATTAATATAAAGTTGCATAAAGTTGCCAGCTGGTACTGAAAATGAAGTTTATAAAAACCCTGAATGACAAGCTAAAAAAGGCTAAAAAGTAGAGGTGATAGGCCCTTTGATACCATATTATCAAAAAGACACTTTACTCATGATACAATATAATTGCGATTTTAAATACTTTGTGATACGATGAGTATCAGGAAAACATGTATGCCAATATACTGCAACATACAACCCTGTTTTTAGCTGTAAATGATGTCCCAAAAATAAAACTTTGTCAGCATCTGTTTTATCTAATAAGACAGAGTTATGAAGAAAAAGTTTCTCACTTAAATTATTTTTATTTCAGGAAAAAAATCAATTGATTTCATGAATTATATCGACTGATTTTATTATGTAGTAGGCTACGAAAAGTTTAACTTGTATTTGAAAAATTAATAATTAATACAATTAAAAAATGATACTTGGTGTCATTGTCTCGATACAATGTTGCACAACTAAATAATGCAATACTATGCTAAATCAATTTTTCAAAACCCTTCGAAAAAAAGCTGCTGTAGACCTGAACTGCAGATTAAGGAGGTAATTGTTAATGAGTTCATCACTACAAGTGGTACATTTCAAATTGCGAGCATAACTTCTGTCAAGGAAAATTTCAAAGATACTGCCATCGTTTAGAAAAATAAAAGCAGGCAACCAGATTTTCAATCAAACTAACTGCTTCACATCTTTTCTGTCTGTTTCCTGTTCCCACCTGTCTCACATCACCGTGAACGGACTGACTGCGCCAGATCATTTCCATAGGCAAACTATAATGTCATCCGTGGCTGACACACAATGCTCTCTCTCTCTCTCACACACACACACACACACACACACACACACACACACACACACACACGGACACACTCACGGAGGATGAGGTCAGAATATTGAAACTCGTCCTTTTTTTCAGCCAGTAAAAGAGAAGTGACCGGGGGCTGTCGGCCGTGATAGCCTTAGCAGAGCTCATTATTAAAGCCAGGAAATGTCTTTTGCATGATGTGAGTGTGTTCTTGTGTCATTTTGGAGACCCAATGTCCTCAAACACCAAAAGAATCCAGAGCTTAATGGATAATTAAACTCTGGTTTCAGGCTGAAGTTAAAATTGTTAAATATCCCCAGAGCTATAATAATATAAAGTCTACTGGAAAGCCCTATATTGCCAATACTAAACCCAGAAATGTCGTTTACTATGAACTTTTATGATTGAAATGTCATTTATAGGCCATGTGGATTATATTCAACTTGGTTGCTGAGAGTTTCATCTCTAGCAAACTTTGGCAATTAGTTAGTTACCAAAAAACACAAGTGAAAAAAATTTTGCTTCTGATTAACTTGTCCGTGTTTGTGATGCAAAATCCAACCTTTGCCATAAAGCAATCATTCAACCTTTTCTTATTAGCATAATTTGCATACATTATTTTTTTTTAAAGGAAAAAATCAGGAAATAGCTATACTTTGACTTTTGGTTAACCTGGAAAGGAGACCTAGCAGTTTAAATGCATAAATGCATTTTTTTGCCATAACTAAATAATAAAGCCTTTTCTTAAGAGGTAAGTCAAATGTATTTATATAGCACACTTCATACCCAGAGACAAGTGCTTTACAGATTAATTAAGTTAAACTTATTTGTGGCCCAATCACAAAGCATGCCCCAAAGAGCTGTGCAAATAGTAATTTCAATTACACAAACAGACCATGACACAAAAGACAGAACAGCGACATTAGACTCGCTAAATTCGAGCTACCTCTGTTTCTGGTAATTAATTACCTTATCTTGTTAATTGCGCAAATTGCCTAGCATGCAACTCATAGCAACCAAGTTAAATTTCATCCACTAGGTGTATAGATGATGTTTTAAATCCTAAAAGTTCATAAAGAAACAACATTCCTGGGTCCAAGAAATTTCCAGGAGACTAATAAAGAGGTCATTGAGTCACTTTGTGGTGACACTGTGGCTGATAGTGAACGGAGGTGTGAGGTCAGCGCTGTGAGCCATTTAGCGTGTTTTTATGCTTTAAGGTGCAGCCACCTTCCTCCCTGCAGTATAGATTTCATTGCCTGAGGAGGAAGAGGAGGATCAACTCCAATTTGGGCCCATAATACTCTGTACTGTAAGCCTCGAGGCTGAAGGATGAGGTTATTCTTCTGGATGAGGTCCACGTGAGTGTGTGAGTGAGTGTGTGTGAGTGTGTGTGAGTGTGTGTGTGTGTGTGTGTGTGTGTGTGTGTGTGTGTGTGTGTGTGTGTGTGTGGAGTTGATGTAAGTGGTTGAGCTGAAGGCCAGAAGGCTTTTCAGCGCCTCATGGCCTGATGGGAAAGGCAGAACAGAGTGTGCAAAAGAGGAGTCATCTCAAAGATCGATGGGAGGGAAAATAAGATGTGAAATATAAATTTAACTCCCTCTTGTTATGTTTTTAAATGCATTTTTAGGCTTACAGCTGATGCTCCAAACGACAGTAATCCAACATTATAATAAAGGTCGTTAAATAAGAGCAAAAAGGGAAACTTCACCCTTTAATCAAAAGATACCGCTTGTCTTTCCTGAAATGCTTTTATTCCATCTAGGTTGTTTAAATGCAAGTTGCCAGTCACATCAGCCTCATACACGTTTGATTCATGATGATTTAAGACATTTCTAGGAATTTAGAACAATTCAACACTTTTTTTGGTTATAAACAAGCTTCATTTTAATGCTGTTTTATGCATGTTAGTGCCTTATGTATACTTAAAGTTCAAAACAGAATTCCAGTGTGAATCACTTTATTTTTAACTGTGAGTTGGAAAATGGTTGGGGGCCACCCTGCACGCTATACGGGGCCAGATTTGGCCCATGGGCCATATATTGAGTATCACAGCTGTGTGTCATTAAAATTATACTAATACCTGTTATCTGTTGTTTGTTTTTACAAGTAAAGCAGAAATAGTTGATTTTAATAAAAAGCAGTTCTGTTTATGTTTTCTGATATTTACTCTTGGATGAAGAGCACAGGGTTGATGCAATAATGAGAAAGCTGCTGCCAAGTACTGCTGGCAGAACCGATTCATCCATTAAAACTGTATTAATAGGACTTTGGGGTGTTGTAGTTTTTTATAAACAGTTACCAAAGCGTGGAGACGACCTGAGAGGCTTTTACAAACAAGTGTGAAGACGTAACACAAAAAACAAAGAAAGCTCAATGATAATATTTCCAAAAACTATGTAAATAACTGACCTGTTGAAAGACGTTCACAATAATCACAACCACGACCTTTCACCTTTACCTACTGTGAGTCACCTGACCACAATAATTACACATCTCTCCCCCTGCACACACACATATCCACATCCGGACATTAATGAACACCTCCCATACCCACTGACATGGGAGGTGTTCATCCATGTCCACATGTGGATAGGTGTGTGTGCAGGTCAAAGGTTAGGGGTGGCAGCTGAGAGCCCTGGCTCCATACCTCCTGAGACTCTCTCTCACACACACACACACACACACACACACACACACAGCCCCAAGAGCACTGACCCATTTAACAGTGTGGAGTTTCCCTCAGCACTCTAAATGGTGCGTTTTCACAGTTCAGTTTGCTGCAGACCAGCCTGATCTCCCTCTGCAAACACCACAAACCGCCACCAGCTCTCTCTCTCACTCACACACACACACACACACACACACACACACACACACACACGTTATTAACATGTCGGACAGTCGCACCATCACAAGTTTCATCACCAGGCATTTGGTTATTAGAGAAAATATGGTGCTGTGAAGAACATATTTCCACAAGGACTTCTTTTTGGCCAGTTATTGATTTAACCCTTGTGAGCAAACAGGCTTTTGAAAACATGGTTATAAGGTAATGAGCAGACCCAAAATTTGCAAGAAATGAGCAAAAAGATACAATAAATTTACCTGAAGCAGAAAAAAATAAAATAAAAAGGAAATGGCCTAAAAATGCAAGTAAAAAAAGAAAAAAAAAAGTAAAATAATTTTCTATATAAACTGTAATTATATTTATTACAGTTTTCTGTACATTTTTCCCTATTTTTTAAAATACTTTTCTAATAATTCTATTTCACACTCTCTGTCTTTTTTAATTTTTTAAGCAAAGTTTCGGGTCATTTTTTTTTGTCACCTTTTGCTAATTCCTTGCAATTTGCGGGAAATCTCTTGCCAACATACTCATGCCTTTTTTCCATGTTTTCAAAAGAAATCAACCATTAACCCAGGCTTTAAAGAGTTTAATGCTTGTGAAAGGTGTCTGAACGCAGTGCAAGAAAATGATGTCTATCTAGGTTTCAAAGGGTTAACTTCAAGATGTTTCTTTATCTTAAATCATCTGATTTTCTTCAAAGAATTAAAGGTCTATGGAATACTCTTTATTGTTTATTTTCTTCTCTAAAATCCCCCTAAAAGCTGGCACCACCAGCAAAGACACATGACACAAATATTCCAGGAAATAAATGCCCTTCCCGAGGGGTTTGTAATGGCTTACTTCCGAGCGTGAGGAGGAAGGGATTTGTGCGATACGAGGGTGATGAAAAGCATGATAGCTCTGGGAGAAGTAAGTGTTTAAACCCCCTCTAAGCCATGAATGAGTCTGGGAGACCAACCTCTTAGCTCTGATGTTTGAGACAAATATAAGGCAGTGTGGGAAAACCAGCTGAATCTTGTGAAAATATCTCATCAGTTACATCAGTTTGAAACTTTTTACAAATTCTCTCCATGCTTTCACCCCCTTAAATGTCTGGGTCTTGCATCAACCATTCATAAAAAAGCACTGAGTTTGCAGAAGCAAATGTTGGTACGGCTAAGTTAAATGATGAACCACGAGCAAATATTGTTAAATCACAATTCAATCATTAACGTTGAACGATTGAACGCCAACGTCGTTGTTGGCATTGTACATTTCTGCAAACCACAGATGAACTCTATATTTATAGACAGGTTAATGTGTGGTTAGGGTTAGGCACAAATACCGCTTACTTATGATTAAAAAAGGAAACACATTGATGTGATGGTAAAAAAATTACCCGCTTTTCCTGACACTATTCAGACAGGAAACGCAGCGATGTCTCTGTAAAAAACAGCCGCTTTTTAGGGCTCCATCCTGGCAGGAAACGCAGGTATGTCTCGGTTAAAAAACGCTTTTTAAGAGCCCTTTCCCTGCTGGAAATACATCAACAGGTTACTTAAAAATACTAAGTCACTTTAGAAATGTTGATATGGCACTTAGGAAACGTACAATGCCAACATTTTCTTCTGACAGCTTGGCTGTAATTCATCCACAACTACAAATGTTGGAGCTTCTTTTATAAATTTTGATTTTGTAGAAATTAATAAGTAAATGAGCAATGGTCCAGAGGTTAAATATAACTAAAAAGACCAAAAAAAATGTCACACTGAAGGATGAGGTACACCATCAAGGGAGAATTTTACAGCCTATAACTGATTCTTTTATGGGGTACAGAAGGTTTGGAAAGAAAAATAAGAAATAGAAAACTTTGAGGTCCTATTTCAACTTCGAATCAACTGTGTAGTTAATCGCACTACAACTTGCTCAGATAGCAGTAAAACTCGAGGATAATCTGTCTCTCAGTGGCGCTCTCTGCAGAAGCTACATCTGTAACACCACTGAGAGAAATCACCTCTGCATCGAGGATCTACGGGCCAACAATGACGTCAGCAGCAGTTTTTGTGAAAGCAGGTGTGTTTGCTCGTACCTGGATGTGCTTCTCGATCTGGTAAGCGCTTTGCTGATGACCAGCGAGGGAGCTGACTGTCGTCTCTGGGCCAAGGTCTTCATCTTCTACACAGCCGGAGAGAGAGAGAGAGAGAGAGAGGAGGGGGGTCAGAGGTGATGGTTTGCATCCCGACGATGAATTAAATGTTTGTGTAGGAGGACACAGAATGGTTGCAAAAGGACAGAGTCAGCAAAGCTTGTGGCTGGTTGTCAGCTGTTCAGGAAATAAAGGAAGAAAGGGAAATTGATGAAAATCCAGAGAGTGTGTGTGTGTGTGTGTGTGTGAGGGAGGGAGTTAAAGAGAGAGGAGGATGTTGGCTGAAAGAAAAGGAGAAGTGACAGCCGTGAAGAAGGAAAAGAGGAAAAGAGGAAGTGAGCTAAATGGTTAAAGGTGGCGACCAACAGAAAGATAAACGACAGACGGGCACAGAGGAAGAGGAAAATGTCGTCCAGCAGTTGCATAATTGTTTATGATCCCTCGTATATTCTCACTGTAACATGATGAATCGTAAGCTGCCTCACAAAAGTATGACAGGCATCCCCGCTGCCACCGCAGCTATTCTAATTTAATTATTTACAACATACCAAAACCACGTGAGCCCCAAACACACACTACAGTCATTCAATCTGGCAAAGAATTTCAAACAAAATAAGTCAAAAGCAGCGACAGAAATTGAATAAGACTTGGCTTCCTGAACTCATTTCGCAGTGACTTTCGGGTGACATTCCTTTCCTCTAAAGATGTTGAAATAAGAATTCAACTCATGTTAGTCATAAAAGCCACAGAAACAACAGTGCTGCACAAGAGTTAACATCCTCTCTGCATTTTTAAAAAGTAAATTAAAGGCCAGTATTATTTAACATAGCAAATCATTGGCTTATTTTATTTTATCCCTGGTACTTATTTTTTATCCTATTTTATTTATTTATTTTAATAACGTAGACTTTTATTTATAATTTTTTTGTTATCTAAACTTTTTAAAAATATTTCACTGTCATTTATTTATTTAATTTATTTTATTTATCTATTTATTTATTTAACCTTTACTCAATCTGGTTGGTCCCACCGACATTAAGAATCTCTTTCAAGGGAGACCTGTCCAAGACATTCATACATTTTTGTGAAGACAAAAAGTTGCAGACAGAGACACAAAGGGAACAAAAAATTCACAAGCACTAAAATTTGCAATAAAAGACAACCATCTATGAGTCTTATTGTTGTAATTTTCTAGTCTTATGTATGATTGTTTGTGAAATTTAAATTGTGTTTATGTTATTTAAGTTTTGCCATGCGAAGGACTTTGGGCTGCATGTTTGCAAAAATAAAGTTAACTGAATTGAGCTCATATTTCTTTAAATGTGCTTTAATATACAAACCTGGCCTGAAATAAACTGTGGTCCTGGCTGACAAAAAGGCCCAAAGGGTCAGTTAGATTGTGGAAAATACTGTGGTTGAGATTTGGGTATGGTTTTGTTATTTATGAGCTTTATGTAAGAAACTGGCCCACTTTAGTCTGCAACGTCAGCAGTTTTCCAAACAACTTCCACAACTAATCAGCTTCTGTTTTAAAGGAATACTTCACTGCAAAATGATAGTTTGGGAATCAATTACTCATCCTTTACTGTGTTGAATTTATGAGGAAATTTTGTTTTTCTTGCATGAGCCCACAGAGAATGAAGAAACCAAAAAGATCAAACTTTACACATCAATTTAAGTAAACAGGAACCTTATTTAGGAACAGCAAAACTATATAAAAACATCTGTTTATAAACTCTCACACAACTCCTGCAGAAGAATGCAAGTCTCATTTATAAAGTCGAATACTCAGTTCTTCCAAAACACATGCTTTTTCGCTAAAATGTTAAGCTTTGAAAAACAAAGCACAAACTGTCAAATCCCAGGAGGTTTGCTGGACTTTGACGCCAATTTTCATAGTGACCAAACTATGTAATTGCACAGTCAAGTGATGCCCTGCGGCCAAATATGACTTGTTCCCTGGTCTGACAACATTTGGAAAGCCTAAAAGAGACTAAATCATTTTATCCTAATTTAGCACAGCGTTAAGCTGGAAGTTCTAGTGCACGTGCTCTAGGGGCCAGACGGTACTGAAGTAGTGCCAATAATCCTCAGATCATGCAGGTAATTTTATACGCGACAATCGAACGATTCGGCTTCACGTTCCACTGAGCAACTCTCATAGGAATAAATGAAGAACCGTGTTCAATGCCGTGTCCAGGTGTCTTAGTATACGCACAATGCAATGGTTTGAATACTAAAGTGTTTTACAACATTTTTGCAAAAAAAAAGCATGTGTTTTTGGGAACTGAGCAAAGTGGATCAATTAGACTTTGGCCTCGTTTAGACAAGGACGGCACTACAAAACAGAAAAGTTTTTACCTTGCGTTTTTTTTTAAAATTCATATGATAACATCGTGTACACAGATCTGCAAACAACCCAAAACGCTGTAGTATGCATGCCAGGCCAGTAGTTAGCGGTGTGACTTTGTAATGACACACCACAGAAGAACTCCACAAGCATGCGTAAAGTGCAGCCGTGACGTCACTGTTCTGACAGGATCCGCACATCGCCAGTTTACACGGCGGCAGAAGGGGTTGTGTTTTCAGAAAATTACACTCTGGAAGCTGGTTTCAAAACTTTGCAAAAAAAACAAATTTTCTTCATGAATTCAACGTAACATGAAAGCTCTTTATTTGACGAGATAAAACATTTTCATGCGCAAAAAAAAAACGTGTTATAATTTCCCAAACTCTGCAGGATAAACACCTACATACCACACACAGTCCACAGACATGTTATGCATATTCCCGACAAGTGCAGCACAAGATGAACTTTCAAGGTTCTCACACAAACATCTCAACACTAACAGCTCAGGAGTGGAGTGGGAGGTGAGTGCAAACTGTATACAGTCGCTCTCAGTCAGTGATGATGAGGCAAAGCTCGAGTTTCTCTGCTCGGCCTGACAGCTTGTTTCTCACAGCCGACCAAAGCAGCGCAAAACTTTCCAAACTAGGCCAAAGTGCAGCAACTGCTCATAAAATAAGGGGCTACAGTAACAACATTTGTGGATCCATGAGACTGAATTTTACTAACAGCATGCCAAGCTCCGGGACGTGGTGAAATACTTAGAAAAACATTATGAAAACACGAGAAACTGCACGCTGGTGCCAAAAAGTGATGTAATGGGTTACAGGAATTGTGTGGATAACAGTATAACAGCGCTTACAACTGCTTCAGTATCTGTTAACCATCATGCATTGCTTTGGATGTTAATCTGCGGCCAGGTTTAACAGTGAACAGATCTGGGTTGGTTCAGTTATTTTGTCTTTAAACGTAATGCCTCTTCTCAGTTTTGTTTTTACAGATAAAGGCTAATAAAGAATACTTTGAGGCACAGAAAAAGGAAGGGCTGCAACTCATGACTCATTTTGATTATTGATTACTCTGCCTTTACCGGAGCCATTGTTGCGTCAATAAGTGTGTTGTGCTGCGTTGATGTTTCCATATTGAGGTCCTGCTTTGCCCCCAAATATACACCTATGGTCCAAAAATCCAAAGCTGTTAAGTTATTATAATTTATGATGAAAAAGTATCAAATTCACACATTAAAGAAGCACGAAATCAGAAAATGTTTGACTTTCAGGCTTAAAAAATTACTAAAATGATCATCGAAGTAGTTGCCACTAAATTTACTGCTGTGACTACTCAATATCAACTAATCATTGCAGCTCTAAAAAAAATTACAAATTGCAAACCCTTTATAAACAAATCGTTGCTTTTTGCCCCTTTTTCAGATCTAAACTCACATTCATCCTGTCTGCTGAAAAATGCAGTTACACCTTTTAAACACGCGTTGGATGGGGGCGCTGTTTACTACAATTTAACTGAGCAGCTGCTGGAGAATCACCTCCTAAATCTATCACTCAAGGACCAAAACTGAGATTAGAAAGCCACAGTAAATAACTATGAAAATAGCATTTAAAGTCAAGGATTAGGATTCAAATTTAGGGCTAAGTAATGAGGGGTAACTTATAAGACCTGATGGCTCCGCAGTGCAGGATTCATTCCTGCGTGTTTGCGTGGTGACTCCTGCCTGTCTGATGAACTAATAATGACTTTCAGCACGTTATCCTGCTCTCTTATTTGGTTCCTTTTTGGCCCCTCAGCTCAGCCAGATACTGTTTCATTCATGAAAACATGAAATCTAATAATGAGATGGTCATTTTGGTGTTGGTGAAAAAGTAAAAAAAAAAAAAAAAAAATGAAATTGGCGACATTATGACAAAATATCAAAAAGCAGAAAGTGTTTGAAAACACTTAGGGAAAAAAAACACTTGCACAAGGTTTGTGTGCCATGGATCCACTGGAGATAACATTTATCAGTTAAATCAATCACACTGAATTGTGTAAAATAAGAGCTAAAACCTAACTAAAATGTTTCCATATCTGATTATTTTTTTAAAAAACAGCAACGAAATCGGAGCTCACGCCATAATCAACTTATCCAGACCAAAACTGAAGCATGCCAAAACTGCAGATCTGCAAAAATCTGATTAAACTCAAGTACGCCGGAAACAAAAGGGAAAGCAAAAAAACTTCATAAATAAGCATATAATCTCTATTCAAGAGCTCTTGCACGTCTATGTTAACATCTCCTTCACATCTCAAAGGCGCGCACCGGACAACTCAGTGCGTAAAAACGCAAACGGTGTCCACCGCCAGCTCTCCATCAGCACCACAGAGGACACTTGTACCTTTTTGTTGTCTGGGAGCGCCTTGCTCTGTCCCGTCAGAGAGTCCGACCTGTTCTGTCCCATGGTCCCCTGCTGCGGTGACATGGTTTCCATCAAGACTGTATAGATCCACGGGGCCGAGCGCGCACACAGTATATTCCCATCATACGAGCTTAAGTCCAGAAAAGTTTATCCGGCAGAGCGAGGGGCGCGAGCCCGAGGAGGATCCATGATGGAGAGGAGGAGATCCGGAGGAAGAGAAGAGGAGGTGAGACCTGCGCGCGGAGCTCCTCTCTGTCTCTGTGTGTCTCTGTGTGAGCGCTGTCTGCTCTGAGGGCTGGCACCCCGCTCCGCCTCAACTCACTCCGAGGTTGTCAAGTCAACCAAGTCACTTCCGCTCATGCTTTTCAAAATAAAACTCGAAAAGGAAACGAAAAATGTGTGTGAGAAGTCGCAAAACTAAAATAGGAGATGCCTTAAAGTCATGAGGGAGGAAAGGAAAGGAAATACAATTTTAAATTGAATTTTAGATTACAATTATAATTTTAGCAGTGCTTATTAAAAGTACAAACAAGTGGAGTGCCTTTAAATAGTTATATTTACACTTAAAATGCAATCCAATAAGAAAAAAGGTCTGCATCAAACTAACTTATTTGCATATGTCAGCTGTTTTGGGTAAAATCGTTGGCTGCATGTTTTTAATAGGAAATCTGCACTACTAAAGCACAATATCAACATACACAAAGGCATGATTAGATAGTTTTGTAGCTATTTGTTGAAGCAGAACCCTGTTTTAAAATCAAATTTGAGATTTATTGTTTTAGTTTATATTCTGTGCATTTGATACTCAAAAATGCATGAAAAGCTGTAGCTAGTAACATTTATAAAATAACTTTTCTCTTTCATATTTCTCGAAACTGTCACTACATCCACACAGAAGTACCTGAGATGGTTAATCTGTGAAAAAAAATCGTTACTCCTCCTCCTCCTCCTCCTCATAGTGCCTCTAAAAGGTATTCAACCAAAACTAAGCAGATCAAACATGAATCATGATTCTGTTACTGTATTGTCTTATTCTCACCTAAAATGTTTTCAGAAACATATTTTAGTGTACTGTTTAGCAGTAAAATGAGAAAACTGGAAACTGACAAGCCAAAACAAGGCACCGCCAAATGGGCCAGAGCAAACTCTCTCATTTTACAGCTAAACTGTACACTAGAATATGTTTCTGACAACATTTGAGGTGAGAAAAAGGCAATGCATTCACAGAATCTAGATTTATATCTGACCAACGCTGCCTAGTTTGACAGTTTGACTGCAGTTCACGAGCAGTGATGATAATTGACAGCTACAGTGGATTCTAGCAGATGCCATCAGAGGCACTAAATGGAGGGGGGGCAGGATTTTTATCACAGATAATCTGTCTTTTACTTCTGTTTGGATGTAGTGACAGTTTCAGAATATATGACAAAAGTAATTTTCGAAAAACATGTACCTTTGAGTGTATGCACCCAGTATGTAGTGAGTTGATAATGTCACTCACCACCTCACTCCACTGGACATCAGACGTTTAGCGTTCTTAAAGTAGTTAAAAATTTGCACCACTAAAGTGCAAAATCAACAGAGGCAATCCTTCATGTTTAGCTAATTTTGTGGCTATGTCTTGTATAAGGACCCTCTTCCAAAATGTAGTTTTAAGAGTTGTTCCTTAGTTTATAATTTGCTATTATGACACTCAAAATTACATTTAATGTAACTGCAAACAAAAAAGTATTATTTCACCACAACAGTATATGTTGCATGGAACTTCTTAATGTTCTTATAATCTTATCATCTCAGCCAGTGTGGTCATTTAAAATGTTGCAAAGTTGTTTTTACAGCATGTGCTCTATTAAAAGTTAGATTCTCCAATTTCTTTTATTATTTTATACACTTGACTTTTACCTTTAATTTTTTTTAAGGGGTATCTATTTTACACATTTAGCTTTAATCTATTTTATAATGCATTAGGTTGGATGATCCATTCACTCCATTAAATTTTTTGCCTCTTTTATTTTGAAAACAGAACTAAATTCTAGCCATTTCCTGCTGTAACCTGCACACCTTGACACAGCTCATGTACCTGAAAGCATGCTTTGGTTTGACTCCTGAGTTTTTCTGTGTACCCACAAGTGTGTGTTTTGATTTGAAGGGCCCATCATGTGTTTTTACGTCTGGCAGTCAGTGCCATATAGAAGCTGACTGTTCTTGAACGGCAGGACGGCGGTTTGCAGAGGGTCCAGACCAGGTGTAAAAATGCGCTCCCAGGGCCAAGAATAACATGACTGATGAGGAGGAATGTCAGCAGTATTTTTTTTTCTACACAGTCATGACGCATGACACATTTGCCTTATAGCTGCAGCTACAGTATACCTGAGTGTAGGATCATTTCCAGAGTGGGTGGGAGTGTTTACTTTTAAAAGCCTGCAGGCAAAGAAGAGAACACACCTCCATCAAAGCTGAAGCTAAACTGGTTTGTTGACCGTGCAAACAGAATTTAAGCATTCAGGATTAAATCTCTGTGTCCAGTTAGGCCTTAAATATTATGACAGTCACTCCATGATGATGCAATTGCAACAAATTCAACTCATCCGTCTGCACTTCCTTGCTTTTTTTGCCCAATCACTGCAATTTTTCCGCATATTTAACCAAACATTGTAGTTTCCTGTGAGTTTCACTCATCATGGCAGTCCCCGCATTTACGTCACCAAACTCACTTCCTTATTTCTGAAGATGCAGACCTCCTCTGCACGGCTTACATTTACAAACAAAAATTACTGCTAAAGACCGAGCAAGAAATTCCCTGATATTCTGCACAAAAGTGGGGATAAACTGTTTTGCACCACGTGTGACAATGACTCTTCATAGTCATTTATTTTGTGTCTCTTTATGGTCATTTTGCGTCTTTTTCTTTTTTTTGCTGCTTTTTATATTTATTTTGTTTCTCATTGCAGTCGTTTTTCACCTCTTTTAGGTAATTTTGTGGGTTATTATGGTCATTTTGTGTCTCTTTTGGTTGCTTTGTGTTTCTTTTTTGTTATTTTGTGCATCTGATTGTGCATTTGATTGTTTTGCCCCTTTTTCTAATTATGTTTCTCTTCTCAGTCATTTTGAGTATATTTTGGTCCTTTTAGCTGTTTTGTAGTCACTTTGTATCTTTTTTTGTGTCTTCTCTTTGTTTTTTGCCTTTTTTTAAAGTTATGTTGTCTCTATGAGGTAATTATGAGGGTTTTTAGTAATTTTGTGTCTCTATAGTTGATTTGTTTCTCTTTGAGTAGTTTATTTTTGTCTGTTTTTGGTTGTTTTATGTCTCTTTATAGTCTTTTTTAGACTCTTATTGGTTATTTTGCCCCTTTTTGTATTTATTTTGTGTCTTTGAGGTCATCTTGTATCTGTTTTGGCTGCTTTATGTCTGTGTTTGTTTTGCCAGTTTTGTAGTTATTTTGTGTCTTTGCAGTTTCTCTGCATCTCTTTGTTGTCTTTTTGTGTCTCTTTCTGGTCTGTGCATCTTAATTTAAGTCACATTTTGCAGGTGAAGGCCAGGGGCGGCAGTTAAGTAATCCATCCATGATTGTGAGCCATTGTCTCCTCTGCACAAACATAAAGGTATGCAACAATTGTTCCATCTTATCTGTCCCCTGAAAAGTGGCGTGCATCAGATGATAAGAACAGTCATAGTGCTCGAGCCCTTTGATCATATCACAAGCTGCAAGAAACAGCAGCTGGCGTGTAATCTTTACTTCAGTCTGGTTTCAACTCTTGATGTTGAAACAACTATCTCTCTGTGACTAAATCCATTTCATCAAGAGCCCAATGTGGCCAAGTCACATTTGTCTTCAAACTTCACATTTCCTCGTTTTAGGGGTTAAATCACTGTGTTTGTTTCGTGCTCTTTGTCAGGAGTAGCCCGTCTGGAGGAACCCAAAGCAAAAAGCGAGACTAAATTGAGGGTGTGTCAGAAAATGTGGTTGGAAACGCCGCTGGTTGACCACGACTGCAACTGCACTGCACTGTTTTGTTTCTACCTCCTCTTTGTTCCACTCTGGAAGACGCCGGGTTACGACAACACAAAAAAGAGAGTCTTGGAGTGGTTTTTATTTCGGTATCCATGGCAAAAAAGCAACACATCTCCCTGTGATAACACATTTTCAGCCCAAAAAACCCCAAAGTGGGTCACACACACCGCTGTCAGACAGCAGCCAAACACTCAGAGATTCTCCTCATGCCTGAACCGAGTTTGGCAGAGTGACTTCAGGTCAGGGAGGAATGGGAGTGATTATGCTCCTCAAATAAAAGGCAGAGAATCAATATGTGTCCACGGGATTATCTAATATTTCCTTTCAAGTGTGTCTGAAATGTCTCAGTCACGCCTGGAGAAAACATAAAGCATAAGGAGAGTATCGACTTGAACGGCAAACAGTCGCTTCCAGTGAGAGAAAAAGAGCTGGAGAGAGTCCAGATCTCTGACAGGAGCCTCACATGAAGCCTTCATTCTCGTCTGGTTGGGGTGTTAGGGTTGCACTTCGCACTGTAAACACAAAATGCACGTTCACACTCACTATACATAGCTGAATATCTATTTAAAGAGCACTCTACCATTCCTCCCTCCTTTCAAAGCAAATATGCACATGGAGTTTGAGGGGAGGCCACAAAGACATGATGAGCAGTTTTGGTGGACAGATGCATAGCTCTAAAGGATGTCAGAGATTCTTCAAGCAGACAGGGAGTTTCTGTGACCCAAAAGAAGCATCCGCCTCTACTGCCGCCACCACCACCACTGCTGCCGCTGCTGCTGCAACTTTAAGAAGCCAGACTTCCACGTAGCCGACCAAAAATAAAGACCCACTGTTTCCCTTTTTCCCTGAACAGCAGAGGTTTCTGGGCGACAAATGTTTGAGGTATGGCTCTGCAAATTCTGGAAAAAATGACATGTGGGTGGGAAATACTTTTATTTTGGGCATTTTTCTAACCATGTAGTTTCTGGTCACTCTGAGTATTTCTAAAAAGCAATATGCAACTATAGAAAACCTGGAAACCTCTACCTCATCTTATCTGTCCTGAGCCACTATCTGTTTCATCTTAGACATAATTTACTGAAGGAAACTTTAAGGATGGTCAGTGATAAACCAAACTGAAAGATTTACATCACCCACTGGTTTGTGGCCCACCATTTTGAAGCCTTGAGTTTGGCATCGAAGCCGTTACCATCATTTTTTTTTTTGGAGCCAGTAGTGAACAGACAGGGTGGAGCTGTGGAGGAGTGAGGAATGGATTTCACGAAAAACCTGAGGACTCTGCCGTGTTTGTCAATCACAAGGAAGACATGCCCTAAAGCATACCCTGCTTTAGTATCTATTTTTGTCTAAATGGCACCATAACTTTACTAGTTTCAAGTCTTGCGACTGAGACCATAAACTCAGTGGGTAAATGTTTACTGGGTCAATAAATCAAGGTCGAAGAACGCCCATTTTCATTTTACATTTGTGCATTATTATGTAGTGGGCATGTTAGCCTGCGTTTCTTCACATTTCATCGGTGCTGTGGTTAATTTATGGTTAGTTTTAGGCAGAAAACCCTCTTGGTTATGGTTAGGAAAAGATCATGTTTTGGCTTAAAATACTCAGTTTGTTGGTCTTTAACAGTCGTCTGCAGCTTGGCAGAAGTCTCTTCTCAGTGTCACATAAGTCTCCGTCCCCTCGAACCCCCTGATGACAAAGTCATCAAAGTCCCAGTGAGAAAGCAAACAAGCCGAATCCAAAAATGTCAGACTACAAAGTTCATACATAAGACATGCAAAGAACCATGAATTGCTAACATTTAAAGTTTAATGTTGCATTAACGAGGAGCCCTTTCAAAAGACCTCTCTCATTTCCACTGTTTTGGTCTTTACATGCCGAGTCCATCATGTGTTGTTATTACAGGGATTTACAGATCCAGCCTTTAAACCCTCGGAGACAAACATCAGGGGCAGTTACCCAGAATGAGAAGGCGGAAATGTTCGCATCACTCTCCTCCAGAGCCAGTGTGTCTCTGTCTCTCTCAGTTTGTCTAAACACTGCGGCGCAGCGAGGCCGAGGCGGATCAGGCCGCGGAGACATGTGGAGGGGACAGACAGGAGGCAGCCCTGGTGAACCAGACTGAGACAAAAGCCTGCGGTGAGAGGGAGTGACTCAGGTGGAGGAGACGGAGGGAAGACATCTAAACAACATTGTGTTGGAGATGGAAATTGTGGGTTAGCTGACCACTGCCTCTACCAGAGTGCTATGACGTTTCCGGAGCTTGTTTTAAATACTTAACAACCGGGCTTTCATCACGTCAAGGTCACTTTAAACAAGATGATGTCCTGAAAGACGTAAAATGTACACTAATTCGGTTTCTTTGTTTTGTCCCAAATTGTGATTTTTTTTTTTTTTTGATTAAGGTCCTGTACTCTAAATTATAGCCAGTGCTGGTTGATTACAGTATTGTGTCTTAAAAGCACCTAATTTGTATGTCATCTGTCATCCTGTGGGGTTAGAAAGTTCAACCAAATTTATTTCCAGTTTCTGTAATTAGCTTACGCATTTGTCTTTAGAGGCATTTCTTGTAAAAAGAGCTGAATGTGCAACTGTGTTTTCTACAAAATACTCATGTTCTAGTAATCTGCATCATCAATTTTTTGGGGGAGGAACATAATCAGTGCAAAGATTACTTTAAGTAACAATATTTGGTTTTTTTTCAATCCAGGAGATGTAACTTTTATGTTCTGCTGCACTAGAAATGCTGATATTGTATGTTTCTGCAAACCCAGGATATGTTATATCTGTATGTTAGTGGATATGTTGAAACGTAACTATTAAATAAAACTGTGGTTACTTTGCAGTTAAATTTAGGCACCAAAGCCACTTGGTTAAGGTTAGGAGAAGGTCAAATTTTGTCCTCAAATATCCTGTTTTACTGGATCAATCCTTGCTAAAAAAAAAAAAAAAAAAACACACATTGAAGCCTCTGTGTAAAAAAAAAACAACAAAAAAACAACTGCACTTCATGGCTTTATCCTGGCAGCCAATCCAGCAATGTCTTAATAAAGAAAAAAATACTTCATGCATCAGAATACCGTCTGGAAACGCGGCAATTTTCAATTTTTATGGCACTATTCTCTATACAAACACAGCGATGACTTACTACAAAACAGACGTTTTTCATGTTGTCTGGCTTGGACAGTGGTCTGCAGCTTGGCAAGCATCTTGCCTGGGTGCCGCCAACTGGGCAAAAATCTTTTGCATATAAGACCAAAACTAAGTGCATTACTACTTATCACAGAGCGTAAGAGGTGAAATTTGAAATTTGTAATTTGGGTAAAGTGACCCGATAACTTTCCACTGATAGCTTTTCGATAGCTCTGCGTTGTCTAAACTCCGCCCGACTGAGAAAAACAAACAGGCAGACAGGTGATCATTCACTCGGTCAGACAGAGAGATACTGAGACAGAAATCGGAGAAACAGACGGTCTGAGCCTTGCTGTTAGCTTATTACATCTGTTCTCTTGTTGGGCACATGCACGCACGCACGCACACGCACACACACACACACACACACACACACACACACACAAAGACCCCTCCTCCACCTTCCAGCAGACCCTTTAACCCTGCTAATCTGATTAGCTCGGTCTCCCTACAGAGTGAGGGATGCTACTGACACACTGCAGCATGCGTGTGAGCTTTTTTTAAATCATTGTTGTTGTGACTGTATTATCATCACTGTACAGTATGTGGCTTGGCTTTATGGTTTAGTTTGATTGTGTACATTAAATTGAATAATCGCCAAAGTTAAGGTCTACAGAGCACAAAAATCTACAGTACACAAACAGGAGGACTGGGCGATATGGAAAAGTCTTATCACGATATCATAACCAGTGATGCACGATAATGATTATTTCTACCGGTACAGATAAAACGATAATTTCCAGCTTCTCGTGGCCGATAAGATACTGATAACCTATCACGTCTTTTGGTTTGTTTTCATTATCTGAGGGTATGAAAGGCTGAGATGTGCTGAGTAAAGATGAATTTAATTTGTGCATTTTCATAAAAAAACACATTTCAGACAAAAAGAAAGTCATTTTCAAGAGCAAAATCAATTTCATTTTTATATTTTGTTATTTTTTCCCTCGTATCTTTTTATGTCAACATGAATTGCACAAAAATAATGCTGAAAATAATATTCTGTTTGAGTTATAGTGGAACTATAACAAATTACTACCACTACTACTACTGCTACTACTACTACAAATAATAACAATAACAATTATTATTATTATTGGGTATTGTGATTCTGATTTTGATTTGTAACTTTTGTGCATCCTTTTTGCTGACAATATTCGGTTTGATTTTGTCTCTGTGTACTTTTGACTCATCTTGGTCCTTGAATCAAAACATTTGTGTGTTTTTGTGCATATATGTGAGTGTGTGCCCATGTCAGAAACAGTCCGTCTACTTCAGAAAAAGCCGATTTTTGGGTCAGTGGTCGGCGTTAGGATGAGGTTTGGGTTAGGTCAGGGTTAGAGGTTAGGCAAGTAATGGTTATGTTTTGGGTAAGTCTTCAGGGAATGAAAGAAAGTCCTTGTCATTTTGTAAGTAATTCTAAGGATGCGGTGGGACAGGTTAGGTGACTTCCTCAGGGCTGATGGGATGTTTGGTTTCAGTGGAGGGGTCGCTCTGGTGTCAGCAGCAGGTTCAACCAAACAGGGTTTCCATGTGAGAGCCGCAGGGGTGCAGTGTGAGCACGGCAGTCTGGATTAACTAATCAAACAGCAAATGAGTCTTGTGGGCATACAGTGTTACTTATACTAATTGCCTCTTTAAATTTCTGTAAAATGCAGCAGATATTCACGAATATTTATCTTTAAGAGAGAAAGTATTGTCATCTCCAAATGAACATGTCCCCATCCCTCTACATTTCCCCAAACACTTAATGTTAAGCTAATCTGATCCTCTTCTAAATGCCTCTAAGATGTGAGTTAAGCAAGCCATTCAAGATATGTAAATAGAGTGAGATGTCTTACATCTCACCTGGCACTGCCTGTCATGTTGCAGTGAACCCCACCTATCTGGTGCTTTCAGCAGGTTGCAAGAAACATTGTTAGCAACAGGAAAGAAATTTCACGTCAGTAACGACAGCCATGACCGTCATTTCCCCTCTGTCTTAGCCCGATAGCCGACTGAATTGTCAACTCGTTACACTCAAGGCAACATTTAGACAAGATCAGTCCTAAGAAAAAGTAAGTCCTAGTAGTAAAAATGAATTCATATGATAACATTAGGAAAAGGTGACGTTGAGTTCATTGAAAGGCGCCTATAAATAAAATGTATTATTATTATTATTATTAAAGGATCCTCCTGTATACAAACAACTGAAAACCCTGTATAGTCCCTGCCAGGCCAGTAACTGGTGACGTAATTTAGAAGAACACCACTCGTGAAGTGCGGCCGTGACGTCACCGTTCTCACTCGATTTTCCCTGAACAATCACCAGAGACCACCTGACTCTAAAGTCCGCACTGATGTGTAGCAATTCCATCATACCCGTTTTTGCAATGTTTTAAGAGAAGCAAGTAAAAAAAACTTCGATGTCAGGTGATATTGAGAAGACATGTCATTTCAGAGTACCCTCGACAAGCTCTAGATTCCCTTGATAATTTGGCTACAGACTGTACTGCTGCATTTTCGTAATGCCCGCCAACCAACGCAGACACAAAGAGTATAGAAGTGGACGAAGAACTGAGCCACCCTTCTCTCTCTCTGTTTCAGTCAGACTGAAATCTGATCAAACTGTAAAACTCGGCAGTGCTGATCGAATATAAACTGAGATTCTGTTACTACACTGCCTATTTCTCAACTAAAATGTTTTCAAAAACATATTTTAATGCAAAATGAAGCTGTAATAGTGAGAGTTTGTAAACAGGAACAGGAAGCACCACCACTGCATTGCCTATTTCTCGCCTCAGAAACTTGTTCTAGAGAAAAGCATTTAACTGAAATACGAGATTGTTTGTTAGCAGCCAGCCACCACTGAGTCAAACGGAGAAGTTTGCATTATGTCACCCACCAGTGGGAGCGTGTATTGGCCAGTTGCGACGCTGTGCATTCTCGCATTTGCAAGTTTTCTACCTCTTAAGCTAAAGCAAAGTCCACAATTCTTTTCCTCAGTTTTCTCCAGTCATTTATCACCAATTTCAAAAGCATTTGTGTCTTCTGCTGCACAGATGTCAAAGTTTTATGAAAAGTGTAATAACTACACCTTCTCACACTGACTGAGCTCCTGGTTTCTGAAGCATATAGTGGAACTACAGGCTTTTACTCCTGCAGGTTGACCCTCATGACCCCATCAGCTTAACAATGACGTTTCCAGACAGAGGTCATCTTCTAATTATCTTTTCTCGAACAGGAATAAATTCACGTTTGACCTCCATAGATGTTTGCACAACTCGTCAACAGACCTGTGCGGCCGTAGTCTTCCATAAACAATGCAACAGCATGTGACTGTTTTTTCTAAACAAATAATAATCAGGAATGCAGCAGAGATTGCTTCAGTATTGTTTCAGCCATCAGAAAGCAAAACGGATCTGATAAGTAGTTGTTTGCACGTGCAGCTGTTGCAGAGATAAAAGGTTCAAGAGTTGCTTCATGCAGATCTCCTGCTGGTTGATGTTTTCTCTCTAATCTGTGATTGACAAAATGTTTGTATTCACTGATAACTGTGTGTGTGGAGTCTCTTCAGGATTGTTGATGTAATCACAGTGAATCATCACGCTGCCAGAAAATGTTCGCATGCATCTTTTTTCTAATCTAATTGAATGAAGCTGCTTCATCCAAACAGAGAAAGGTACGTCACCATCCAAAAGTGTATTATTTGTACGTATGTTCTCGGGGAAAAATCCCTTTGGGCAATGACGGGTCCATGGAAAGGTCCTCAATCATGCCAGAAACATTCTTCACCAACATGTGGTCACGTTTTCTCATTTGAGCGAAACTAGTTACTGAAAGGAAAATTATCACAATTTACTGCTTAAGAGAGCCGAGAGGATGCCAGAGAATTTAAAATAATTTGAGTTAAAAAACGGTCACGTTTTCCTCAAAAAGCCCTGACAGGTCTGAAATGTCACAAACAGTTTGAAGTGAAGATTGCTTGCAAATAGTTTGACCTTTGTGCAGCGCATCAGTTGGCGAATTAGAGAGAGCGTGCAGGAGCTTGTTTGTGCATTTTTGTAGGCTGTTTGATGTTTCCCTAAAATCTTTCAATGATGATAAGCATGCAGCTTCCTAAATTATTCGTGACCCTTTGAAATCTGCAATAGAAATGGTCTACTAGTGCCTTTGTTGGTATTTTTGCTTACTGTGATGCCATTTCATGAAGAATAAATGCTAATTGTTGATGTAAGCATTGAAATTGTATCTGTGAAAAATCAAAAAAGCAAAGGGCACTGCATAAGGGCAGTGCATAAACAGGCGGTTGCTTGAACATCCCTGAGCTGTCAAAATAATATTAAATTATAAATAAAAAACAACTATAAAATCAAATACTAAACAATTCAAAAAGTAAATGTTGACAGCTTTTACAACATACCGTTACGTTTCCTTACTTTAAAACTGAACATCTGTTGATTTTTTTTTTGCATATTTTGCAGCACTTCCTTGTTTTGCATAACGTGAAGTGCTCCCAAAATTCCCCAAAGTTTTCGTTCGAAACGTCCTCTCTGCCTTTGCCATGCCTCTTCAAAAACCGTCCTCTCCCGTCTGCATTTGACGCAAACAGTCCTGCGACACAGCGAGTGAGGTAATACTGGTGCGACACACCCGATAATTTTATTCATTGACAACACATTTGATAATCAATTATGATAGATTTTATTGATTCATTGTTGCAGCCCTACAACAATGATAATAATGATAACTATTATTACACTGTTATTATAGTTATTATTTTACTTTGTCTTGTGCAATACAACATAAATTGTCTTGCAACCTAGTTGTGGTAATATTATTAACACCAAAGTCATTCATCAACATACATCCAGTCAATCAAACTGCCCCCTACCAACAGCCAGGCGAGGCAATAATGAGACAGACAAAGCCTTTTGATACGTGCTGATATCCGCTCCCTCAGTCCTCTGAGGCGGCTTTAAACCTCTGACCTCATCAGACCTGACAGCAACACGTCTGACAGCTTAACAAGGTAGAAGAAGAAGCGTTAAACTGGTTTAAAAACATCACTTCCTTTAGTACCATAGTGGTCCTCTCTCATCAGGTATGCATGTTCAGCAGAGCTTGCAAAAGATTAAGTTATTTCTTGCTTGTCAGTCATTTCTGTGGTGTCTCTTGCTCGCAGGGATTTACTTTTGCATACGTTTAACTCATTATTTGAAACTTTGGCCATGTTTAATATGAAATCTAACAATGTAATGTTATACATTTGACAGAAAATAAGTAAAAGTATTATATGTATAAGCAAGTGATTTGATGGGAAGCTGAGAGCGTCATTCAATAATGTGTCTGAAAGCACTCTGGGACAAAAGAAGAGAGAGTTGGACAGTCAGCAGAGAAAGAAAAGCTAATCAGGAGCGTTTAGAGGAGGGGTTAGTGTTTATGTACACTTCAGTCAGCAGCTTCAGCCGTTTATCACTCATGGCGTAGGCGTGCGTGTCTGTGAGCGCGTAAGAGAGAGAGTGTGTCTGACTGTGAAGTCCATCTGCTGGCATCTGCGTGAGCGCCGCCAGTCAGCGACAACAGTCGCAGCGTCGGCAGGGCGCTGTGTGTGAGCCGCTATCACTATCAGTCGTCTCTTATCAGCCGTGCGGGAGGTTAAAGGTCGAGAGGGCAAAGCCTGCATTCCACCAGAGGTCAGGATCATTAGTGGATGCTGAACTCAGCCAACAGCCATGATGGAGAATAAAATCAGACAAGAATTATATTTTGCATTACTGGATAGTTTAGGTTTCTGTGTGTGACTCTGAATAGTGATTGACTGAATGACTGATTGATTGATTGATTGATTGATTGAACATGCAGACTTTCTCTCCTACATGATGAACCTCACAAACAGACAATAATCAAGATGTCAAAGGTCAGCAGCCAAAGAGTAGAAGACTGTGGCCTGAGCATGAATGTGACACAGAGCTAACACGAGTGCTGAGACATGAAACAGACAGACAGTAGTGGAGGAAGTACTCAGATCATATACTCAGATAAAAGTAGCAATACCACAGTGAAAAAATACTACGTTACAGGTAAAATTCCTACATTTGAAATCAATCTTATGCATTTTTTTTGACCTCTCACCTCATGTAACTGAGTGAAATTGGGTTCTATCAGCTTGTTCTCACTCCAAACTCATTAAGTAGCGCCGTTCTGTCAATGCTTTCGGTGTACAAGCGCCTTTCCAAAAGCCACCTTGCACGTCCAACCGGAGCGCAGCTGGACGGCATCAGATGAGAATACGCTTGGACAGAAGTGGTGGCGTCGTTATAATACGCAGGCAGACAGCCGGATGGCACCCGGTGCATCCACATGCAATACGCACGGGCGGCGTCACTTAAGAATGCAAACAGATGGAGCCTGTCGTGTGCGCATGAAATGCTGAAGGACAACATCAGGTAATTACGCTGCCTGTAGCCATGTAATAAAAGGAGCGCAAGTGCACTTACAGGGCGGAGGATCCCACAAACAACTGACTTTCATGTGGGAGTCAAGAGTTTGCTTCCCCTGTGGATGTTTTTTTTCCTACACCTTATCATAAGCCTCTTTCTCCTAAACCTAACCGTCCTTTAAGACCGCGCTGCTTCATCCAACAATGTGCATTTGTTGACATCACGGTACCGGCATCCCGAAGTTTATACAGCTGATGCAGAAGGATACATAACATGTCATAAGTAGATGTCGAAGGTCAGTGGCAGAACAGCACCAAGTGACAGACATGTTCAATTTCTGCTAAACCCATGCAGTTTTTTGCATGCAGTATAAATTTATTTTTGCCTATTATATTTGAATATTTCTGCATACTGGGGTCCTTAAACAGTCTTGAAGTTGCCGCCACCTACGAGCTGAGCGCACAGGTGCAGCTAATCAGACTGATGTCAGTGGGAAACTGCATCGCCAAAACCAGCAAAGCACTATTTTGGAGTGTGGGAATTAACAAAGTACAAAACTGTTTGGAAATTTGAAGTAATAGAATTGTAAACATGCAATAAAAATACAATTAAATGCGATTACCTATTGAAATTCAGTTTGCCCCAGTGAGATTTAATGGGGGTGGAGGTTGTTTGTCCACTTGCACAGGACAGAGAGAGAAAAGCGGATCTGAGGTTGAGGGAGCGGCTCCCTAAAGTTGTAATTTGACGGGATCCTGTTCCACTGTGGCTTCACTAACTCTGCAAGAACAGGGAAAGCATGGTCTGGATTTTATTAAAAGGCAAGGATGCGTGTGTGTGTGTGTGTGTGTGTGTGTGTGTGTGTGTGTGTGCGCATGTGCGTGTGTGTCTTAATGAGACTAGATGGCACGTCTTTGCTATACAGCGCCAAAAATAAACCAGGATCTGGACCAGAATTGCAATGTTGAACTTTTTCCATTTTCTGGCCACAATTAACCCGCTTTAATTTAAGAACACACGCACTTGAACCATGAACACAGGGTTACACACACACACTCACATAAACCCAATAATCACAAGCTAACTTACACACACTCACAATCACAAAAATGTGTTAGAAACACACACTCAGCTCCCTCCCTGCTGCCCGGGAACGCCTGTTGCTATTTTTAGATGCACCAGAAAACCTCTGTGGAGCCGAGAGTTAATGTAATCTTTTTTTTTGCTGCACATTCAGTCATGTGTCCTGTCAAAACACAGCGGCAGACAAACGTGCGGCAGTGGCCGAGGGCCAACTGTTGATAAAAGGACCTCTGGCCTAACGCACAACCGTCCTGCTGTGTCAACATCTGTGTGCATGTTTGAAAGTGTGGTGGGTTTTTGTATCATACATCATCCTCCTCATTATCAATGATACACTAATCTCACTCTGTGAAAATGTTTCCATGTTAAATTAGAAACAGTAGAGATTTTCCTGCTGGGTTTTTGTGCAGGTTAACTTTGAAAGTGGAGCAAATTGTCAGTAAGGCAGTGAGCAACTAAGGAGGAAATGACCCAAAAATAGCAAGAAATTAGTAAAAAGTACAAGAAAAATACCTACAAATTTACTTTAATTGTGCCACAAAAATGTAAGTAACCAGCACTAATTAATCATCAAATGAGTAGGATATGTGTGTGTGACATGAGCAAAAAAAAAAAAATGCAAAAAACAATTAAAATAAAAAAACAAAATTTTCTTGTGTTTGTTTCTAATTTCTTGCTATTTTTGGGACAATAATAATAATAATAATAATAATAATAATAATAATAACAATAGTAATAATAATAGTAATAATAATAATAATAATAATAATAATAATAATAATAATAACATAATAATAATATAACAATAATACTATTTATCATTGTTATTATTATTATAAGAATCCTTTTCTAGATCTATTAATGTCTTTAAATTTGTGGGAATTTGTTTGCCTTTTTTTTTTTTTACCATGCTTTCAAAACAAAAAAAGAAAAATGAAACCAAACTGCACACTGAAATTGGTTCCAAGGTTTTTAGAAAAGAAAGGCATCTGAACGCAGTACAAGAAAATTTATGTTGATCCAGCTCTCAAAGGGTTAAGAAGCAGGAAATGAGATCCTGATATTTTCTTTTTTTGGCAAAAAAAAAAAAAACCTTCTTTTTTTTACACCGGTAAATGATTGCCGTGGTAAAGTGGGATTTATAGCATGTGTGTGTCTGTGTGTTCACAGGCCAAAGATGACTGAATGTGCGGAAACAAAACCACATTCTACAAACCACACACTCTGTTATACTCCATCAGTAATGCCAAAGTATGACTTTGAATACAGTTATCAGTTTTTAAACCTAGATTTACTTTACAGCCTGCAGTTGTTTGTTTTGAATACTGTTTACAGACAAGTGGAAGTGTGTAGTTTGTCTTTGTGGCGTTTTTTTTTTTTTTACTTGTCACAAATCAGGGTGCAAAATATGCAAACAAAAGACCTAATGTGTAGGTAGCTTAATCATTAGTCATGTCAGTGATACCAGAAATATAGTAGTTGATACCAAAACCAATGAAAATCCATAATTCATGCTACCAAATTGGTTAAAAAATAAATCAATAAATAAATTCTGATTTTTTAAAAATTAAATCAAATTAAATTTAATTAAAATAGATAGAAAAAAAATTAAATCCCATGTACTTAAACAAACACTCCTTTACTAAAAACGTGTCAATTTAACTTTATGATCTGCCTCAAACACAGAGTGTTTGTCTACGGCAGCCTGGAGGCCGTGGACAAGCTCACCCAAATATCAAACTGTTCACAGAAGTGGCTGCATAAGGCAGATTCTCTAACATGTAAATTTACAGTAAATTTAGGATGATTTTAATGAGGAAACTTAACAGGAAGTAACTTAAAGTAGGGTATTTTGCAACCAATATACCTGTGTGTGTGTGTGTGTGTGTGTGTGTGTGTGTGTGTGTTGCTTTGCAAAAGAACAAGAAAGACAGTTTGTGTGCGATTCTTTGAAGACGGTCATACAGAGGAGACTAATGGACAGTTATGTTTATGTCTTGGCAGCACGCCATAACAGGACAAAGGGACACACAGACACACAGACACACACACAGACACACACACAGACACACACAACACACACACACACACACACACACACACACACTCAGAGGCAAATGTAAGCATTCACACAAGTCATTACAGCGTGTGTTGCCATAGCAGAGCTGCAGCTACTGTGGAGCAGAAAAAGTGGCATCGTTTAACGAGCCCAAGACTATAAATAGCTTAGATGAACCGAGCGACTTATCGTTTTTTTTCTCTGTTTTCATCTCCCTCTCGCTCGCTCAGAGTTTCTCTCCCTCCCTCTCTCTCATCAAATAGCCCCTCATCTCTCACCATCAACATGTGTAGAGCCACTATCTTCTCTCGCTCCGTCTCCAAATCTGAGAAACCTTATCTGCTGAGAAGTGCTCTGCAAGATAAACTTCACTTTTTTTGAATTCCTCCAAAAGTGGATCAAAGGAGCTATATGTGATTTGTGATGCATCTGTGATTTGCAGATTTACATTTTTAGGAAATCAGCATGGGTGACATATAGTACATAAGTGAAATAGGTTGGTGGTGAAATTGGTGTGGAGATTTAAAGTATGATGACTAGACCTAGAAACATACTTGTCAAATAAATAGCAATAAAGCATACAGAAATGTTTCTATTAATGCATTTTGCTGATTTAAACAAGTTTACAGATGCATATTTAATTATTTTTTGATTAATTGATGCTGGGCACATGTCCTATGTCTCTGATGCATTCAAATCAAAAACGTACTATCTTACTAACTAACTAACTACTGACAAACTTACTTCTGGCTCCTTTTAAACGTCTGTGTGTATTCTTTTGTATCACTCTGTAACCTCTCTCTAAAATCTTAAGCTTTTGTGGGTTCCTGGATGCAGCGCAGACAGAGCTCTCCATTACTTTTTTTTTCTTTTTTCAGTAGTTTATCACTTGTGGGGTGAATAGTTGATCTGTTGACCCGTTCACAGCTGATAAGATTATCAATGTATGAGAGGAGCAGCTGTTTTGTAAGTGAAAGCAAACTTTTTGATCCAGCAGAATGAACGGCTAGGTTTTTACTTTCAATATGCTTCACCTTTTACTGCACTATGTCTGTCCAAGTGTGCTATAAAAAACCCAATGGTATATATAATCCAAGAGCGCTCTAATGAACAGTCCAGCTCCAAAAATGTATTTGTGGCGGCGCATGTTTTAAATGTGATGGCTCGCCACAAAATGAATGTGTTGGAAAACCTGCATCTGATCGACTTGATATTGGGTGGATGATTTTGGCACTCCTCTCCATACAAATCTCAAGATGTGAGATTTGTATGATGTTTTGCACATAGATTGTATGTAAAGATACATGCACAATTACTTGGTTTGTAAAGTGAGGTTTCAGCTCTTGGATTTTATAAATTTTATACATTACCAACATACATGAACATAAGCGTAATTAAAATCATATAACAAACACAACACATCAAAAATGAGTGTCAACCCATTGACACCACTTTGCAGCTTCGACAGAAATGAAAGAGAAAGACGGAAAAAAATGACTGCAAAGTGGGGAAACAGAGAGGTTTATCTTGGAGAGAAACAAGATGTTGAGACTCAATTGATAGGTTTTAATGCAGTCTGTAATCTGCTATAAAATCTGGAGAAGAGTCATTTCTTTCCACGAAGGCTACAGCTTATACTCCCTGCAGCCTGCCGCAATACACTGGCTGCACTGGGAAGCTGTGAGGCGGTGTGGAAGGACTTAAGCTGGATAAATGCACGGTCCACACACACCTTCCACTCAACAAAGAAAACATTCATCTATTTATTCCCTTTTGTCTGTTTCTGCAGCAACCTTTGCAGCACAGCTCTTTGCAAAAAGCTGTCAGTGTTATCTAAAGCCTTCCTGTCAGCAGAACAATTAACCACGAGATTTATCTGCAGGTTCTAACCATCAGCCATAACTCATATCAGCTGCCACTGTTCTGTGTCTCAGAATCATCGGGACGGTGACATTTTGAAGTGTGCCAAGGAGATAGAGCTGGTATCTGTCTGATCGAGACACAGAGTGCATCTGGTGGTGGCCACTGGGTTTAATCAAACCAACATTTGGAACAGGAAGCTATGTGTGTTATCAGAAAGCATGCAAAATTCATCTTCAAACTAAAGTGCTGCCCTTTAGCAACTGTACATGCATGATGATGAGTTTGTAGAGCGTTGTCCTATAATGAACCCGTAGACATTTGACCAGCAATCCAAAAACAGCATCTACAGTGAGCCGTGATAGATCACCTTTCTAAATACTGGACCAATAATACACGTATCATTTGCTCTCTGGGCTGGAAAATGAGATCTGAAAGCCAGAATTTTCAAACCTACTTGCCAGGCAATCATTACAAAAGTAGTATTGATTTAAAGGGAAAAAACAGCTTCACACAATGGCTCCTCAAAAGTTTTCCGATACTGAACGTTACACATCGGCTGCAGCTGCTTTACCTCCACATATTACCACTTAAACACAGTTTTTGCAGCTGATTGTCTTATAAACATTGCAATTCTGTCCAATTTGTCATGTTTACAGGAAAAACATCAAAGTGTGTACACTCTCATGCACAGTGCAGTAATGGGGAAATGTCAAAAAGTTTCCAAAACCTTATTGCTGTGTTGTCTGAGAGCGTTTGACCTCAACCTTTCACTGCTATAAAAATTTTTTTTCCTGCAACATCCCGCCACATTTTCCTGCGCACAATAAAAAATATCACCATCCACTGTTCCCTCTCTTTTTTCCACTGCTCCTTGTTTTCTCTGTTGTAATGCATCCCTGAGATTTCCTATGCCAGATCACGTAAAGGCTTATGGATGAATCACTCTCTCCAAAGACAAGTCACCAGAAGAAAATGTTGACATCGTACCTTTCTGCAAACCATCAATACATAAACATTTATACAGTGATGTAGCACATGAGCTCAATATGTCATCTGGATGATGGTGGAAGGCATGTCACCCTGGAAAGACACCTGAAAGGCTGCTTTTAGCAAGCTGTCGTGCATTTTCTGCAGGGATAGTGCCGCACACAGCTGGTTATTTTTTACCAAGAGATTGCTGCCTTCTCTAGCAGATCTTTAGTCACCAAACCTAGATGATGTCATTTTTACTTAGACACTGATCCATTTTCTACCAGGATACTGCCATAAACAGCGGTTATTTTTTACTGAGATTGCTGCATTTTCTGCCAGGATATCGGCAAAAAAACGCTCCTTTTAGAATAGCTATCACTGCATTTTCTCCCAAAATAGTGCCAAGAACAGCAGTTGTTTTTACCAAGACATTGCTGCCTTTAGCAACCCATCACTGCATTTTTTGCCAGGATAGTGCTATGAAAAACTTTTTTTTTTTTTAATCAAGCCATCACGTAATTTCCTGCCAAACTAGTGGCACGATAATTGGTTGTTTTTACCAAGACATCTGACAAGATAGCCTGTTTTTTTACAGAGACATCGCTGTGTTTGGAGCTGGGATAGTGCTAGAAAAAGGGTTGTCTTTGCAAAGCCATCGCTGTGTCTTTCATCAGTTTAGCACTTGAAAAGCAGTTGTCTTTACTGAGCCATTGCTGCATTTTTTACAGATAGTGTAACGGGATGTGGTTGTTTTTACAGAGATATAACTGCATTTCCTGACAGGATAATCCAAATAAAAGCAGTAATTTTTTACCAAGACAAAGCTTTATTGCCCTCTGGGATAGTGCCACCAAAAGCACACGTTTTAAGCCAAAACATGATTTTCCAACCATAACCTATTTGGCACATCACTTCCATCTCTTTGCCTTCAGTAGATTCTTTTCTACTTCCCATTGGGAAAACTTACAAAAAACTGTATGGATGTATTGTTTTTATCTCCACTGTGACCAGCAATGCTCTCAGGTTTCATGCACTATGCTCATACTGTATATGACTTCAAACAGCACAGATGAAAATAGACCCGTGCATGTTTTTACACTGGGTTACCCTCAGAAACCCATAATAATAACCCAACCTAATGACCAAATTACTTCACGGATGGCTTAGGAGACACACACACACACACACACAAACACACACACTGCAACAACAAAGCAAAAACCCAATCTAGTCTTCCATCTTCTCGAACGCTCTGGAAACAATCTGAGCGAGCTCATCTGCTGCAGAGCTCCAAGAGTCTCTCTCTCTGTGAAGGTCAACCGCTGATAAGACAACGAGTGTGTTTTAAGGTGTTGCTATAGAAACACAGTGTTTTTTGTCCACATGTGCATGCGCCTTAATCACGACCTTGTCTTTAGCATCACTGATACTTACATAAGACATACGACAGGACCTAAGCAGAAAGGATTGCAGTCATTTATGTCATAACTGTCACCAAAAATGACTAAATTGGCAGCTTTGTTTCAGTACTACTAAGTACTGTCTTATTTGGGTCAATGCTTTAAAAGGTATTGAGTACGGATCCCCAGCCCTATTAAGCCTCAACCCACTGCACAAAAAATCCGCTGACACCCAAACGCGTACGATCGGCATTCACACCTGGGTCAGATGACTCTGCAGTAGATTCAGGTTTTTATCACCTCTGGCTCCGATGCGCATTGATGGGAATACAACACACGGATGAACACAGTAATTTCAGCTCCTTAACCAGCGAGATAAAATGATACGCTGACATTGATTACCATCCATCTTCTTCTAAGCTAAAACATTATTCCAATTTAGTCTGCACCCAGTTTGAAAGGGACTAATTAAGTAAGAGATACATAAACAGAGGAAACCATTGAAAAGTTTTCAAAGACTTCTGTTCCAGCTGTTACCGTCTACCTTTTCTCCTGCCTGTCTGTGATGTCACACTGACACACCAAAAAAACAACCCACACACAAAAGGGGACAGAAAGGCAGACTTGTTAGCTGCAGTGGTGTGTTCACAGGTAGTTGGAATGCAGTCTATCACCTATATTTAGCAGGTTTACCCGTGCTTGAAAAACCAGCAGCACACGCTCATTTTGGTGGGAAAGCGGTTAGTTACTATAGATCTACTGGTCCATCTGTGTACCCACATCTTCTGTAATGTAAATAAAGGTGCAGTCCTTCTGTTTTGGTCAGGCTGTCCTCAGTTAATTTGTAGGCGCACAGCAGAGGGAGCTACCTCTCTCACTTTAAAAGTTATTGGAGGTGCAGCCAAGGCCTGCCAGAAGCCATCTCATCAAAAACTTTATCCCTCTTTCTCCTTGTTTCCTGTCCTTTCTACCTTTCATCCTTCCCTCCCTCCCTAACTACCAACCCTTTTCTCTGCCTCCTCTCTCCTCCCCATTTTCTTTCACCTCCTCTCCTCCTTCTGCTCTCTAACCTGGGAACACAGGGTCAGTGGGACATAATCCCTCCTTTTACAGCTGGCCTAATACCTCCTGCCGCCACCCTGACGTCTCAGACTTCACAACCTTCCGTGTCACGACCGCCGTCTGAAGCCGAGGAGACGTAATGCAGCCTGACATTGAATCCCTCGCTCTCGCTGTCTTTGGAAGAAACAAAGCTCTGATGATGACATGCAAGGAGGCCTCGCCGAGCCTTAATGGCCACCCATGAGGAGGGAGAGAAGCTGAGAGAAATTCCAGTGAAAAATACCAGTTGATCAGGAAACAGAGTCCTGGATCTGAACTGGGTCCTCAATGGTACAAAACCAGTGGGCTCCTCTTTGATCCCAGTGGGAAAATTCACAAGACCCACAGTAAACACCAGAGATTTTCAAGTCTTGTCAAAGCAAGTCCAAGTTAAATCTGAAATAAAGTTTCAAGCCCTTAAATCAAGTCAAGTCTTATGTCTTTGAAAAGCAAGTCTGCAATGGCAAGTCTCAGTTAGACTGAAAGACTTTTCAAAAAAAGTAAAGGGCAAGTTTTAACTCTTCGAGAGCAAGTCCAAGACGAGTCAAATACAAGTCCAAGTCTTGTTGAAACAAGTTTATCGAGTTCTTGGAAAACCCAGGCAAGTGTCAAATCAACGTGAGTCAAGTCTTCATCTTTGAAGAGCAAGTCTAATTCTTCAATGGCAAGTCTAAGAGCAAGTCTTACCAAAATAAGACTCAACTCAGGTCTTTTGTTCTATAGTTCTTATGGGCCACATATGTCTAAAATCATCAAGGGAAGGTCCAAGACAAGTTGAGCAAGAGAAGTCCAAGTCAAGTCTTATGTCTTGTAGAAAGATGTCTCAAATGACATTACAGTCCTGAGTAATCTCAGTCAAGTCTCAAATCAAAGATGACAGGTTTATGTTAAGTCCTAAGTCTTTGAATAGCAAGTCTCAAGTCCTTAAAGAAGTATTTTAATGCTGGAGAGATGGTCTTTTCATATAACTATACTGTCATTGCAGTAGAAAGACCAAACTCTTTTAAAATTGGTGCTCCATGACCAGAGAAAAAGGACAGCAAGCCCAAAATATTCAATGGAAAATCCAAGTCAAATCTTAAGTCTTTGAGGGTAAATCCAATTTAAGTCTAAAGACTTTTCAAAACAGGTCTCAGGTTAAGTCTTCAAATGCAAGTCCAATACAAGTCTTTTGTCTTGAGAAAGCAAGCCTCAATTCAAATCTTAAGTCAAGTCAAGACAAGTCAAATGCAAGTCTTTATGACCAAATTAAAAGGCAACTGCAAGTCTTCCAAATGTTCAGGGAGTCAAGTCTTCAAGTTACCTGTCAAGTCTCAAGTGCTTATTTTTGTGACTTGAGTTGGGACGTTACACGGCAATGGTTCTTGCATGAAACGTCAAACTTTTGTTGCCTTTCCTTCAAACGACAACCGAGTTTTTGGGGGCCTGACAAACTTTTCAAACTGGGAACCACGGTGTAATCTTTTGACAACACAATCACTGCTTTTGCTATGTAAATTTGCAATATGCCTATCATGTGAGAACGGTGACATCACGGCCGCATTTCACACATGCATGTGATGGTGTTCTTCAACGGTGTGTCTTTGCAAAGTTATACCGCCAGCTACTTGCCCGGCATGAGTACTACAGCATTTTTAGTTGTCTTTGCGGATCCTTGTACACAAGGATTGTTCTCACAGTATTTTCATATGAATGCAGATTTTTTTTTAAAACACAAATGAAAGACTTTACCACTTTTAGGAGTGACATGGCCTCAGATCTAAAGTCTGCAGCTCAGATTAACACACTTCCACCCTGAAACTTTCAACTCACACTACAGCGTTCACGCTAAAAACACTGAGACCCTGGATCAAACACATTCACACCTTTTTCCCAATTAGAGAGCCAAGCTTTAGCTCTGGAAGATCTGACTTAAGTTTTCAATTTGTGGGGTCTTGAGAAGACTTTGGTGGGACACACAGAGGAAATAAAGCACCAAATCCTCAGAGGAATCTCTTTCTTTCTCTCTCTCTCACACTCACACACACACACACACACACACACACACACACACACACACACACACACACATACTGTACATGCATCACATCAGTCACGTGAGAACAATCACATACCTTCATATAGCATGATTGTTAACCTCCTGAACCCTCTCATACACACACACACACATACACACACATACAGGGCTGAATATATACACAGGCACCATACATGTCTAAATACATATACAGTGCATCAGTATGGCTTGATCTGTTATGACTTTGGGGCAGTAATAATATACCTGGAAGAGTCAGAAGATAACTTTAATGATACGCTGAGCTTCATGGCTTCTGAACTTCAAACTCTCCGTGTGTGTGTGCACATGTTGATGGCTGTATTACTGATGTAGCATCAGACACGAGGCTCATAGTATCACTGGGCTGTGTTGAACACAAACAGACCGTCATTCTCCACACACACACACACACCCACACCCACACACCCATACACACACTGACCTCTGAATCACACAATCTTCTTCATGGTTTTCATCCTCTACCTCCTCTAATACTTTGATGTTTTGAAGGAAGTAAGACTTCACGTGTTGGCAAGTTTTAGCTCGTTAACTGCACATCGTGTATTCTTTAGCATTTTGCTCACCATTTTTAATACATGCTGCATTACTTGAGATTTCTCAAATGTATTTTAATGGTAATGTAATTTAATGGTCCTGGCAGCGATTGGTTGAATCATTTCCACACACTGCTGAAATAAATCAGTAAACTCCTGAAGCTTTTCAAAGTTTTCTAATCCCAACTATGTCTCCTATAAACACAGCAAAAACTTCACTTATAAATAAAGCTGTGATTCAGGATTAGGCACAAGAACCACTTGCTTACGGTAAGAAAGAGATTATATTTTGGCTTAAAATACCTGGTTTAGGAGACACAATCCTGGCTGGAAAAGCAGCTATGTCTTGGTAAAAAACACTTTTTGTGCCTAAAAGGCTGCTGGAAACACTGCAATGACTGGTTAACAAACAGCTGGTTTTGTCTTTTGTTGGTTTCGAACAGATATCTGTGGCTTGGTACGCATCTTGCCTACTTCTCCTGCCACCCACCATCCCCTCCACCTCCCAATGACAAAGATACGTCGCTCATATACTACGTCACTTTAGAAACGTTGATATTACACATGTGAAACTTGAAAATGTAGCATGTGGTCTGTAGAAACAATGTCAACTATGTTTTCTAATGACTGGGCTCAAAAACCATTTCTATACTGCAAAACTGCATTCATAAAATTGCTGTAAAATAAATCACTGCCTGGATTACAATCAGAGCTGTTTGTTTGAGTTAATGAAACACTACATTTAAGTGGTCGGGGTGCATGGCAGACATATAAAGTGCAGGACTGTGACACCAAAACCCTGGGTTCGTGTCTAGACTCCTGTCTGTGGTTTAGGCAACAAAAGCTCTTTGAGTAAGGTCAAGGACTGATTACTAAAAAGTGGATACTGTAGCGCAAGAAGGGATAAAAATGAAATATGTTGTCAGTTTTGTTGATACATTTAATATCAAACTTTTTATGGCTTTTCTAAATGTTAATTAGCCACATTTTCTTATTATGCAGCCCCTCTGCGTGTGATAACAAAACCAAAGGTAACTTTAAGTGTCTTTATGAGACATATTAGGCTTTCAACTAACTCCGCGGTAACTCACGCTGAGAGCAGGTGACGTAGTATAAAAAGCTAGAAAGTCCACATGGGGCGAGATGGAGGATGGGTAAAACAAAAGCAGACTTGCAGGAGTGCACTGTGAAACCAAAAGGGAATTTTGTTGTGATGTCATGTCATGTCATTCATGCACCTGTATTCCATGTAAAACCAAAACTGTTTTATAGACAGTCTCACAAAGTAGAAGGTGAAATATTGCTTTACCTGCAACTACGTAGTCTACATCTATGCATATTTTTTTTTTGCATATTAACTACTTGATTTTACATTTGCATTACAAAATCTATTATTTGTATTATCTGTTAACTAATAACAGTGCTTCCAGCTGCAGGGGGACATACTGTACAGCAGCAATCACTCAGCCAGGTTTCTGAACAAAGAGCCGGCGGTCTGACTCCACACAAAAACAGCATTCCTCTGTCCAGTCTGTGGGCCACCTCATGTGACGCCACCTGACTTCCTACTGTACACACTGTCTCACACGTGCACCCCTGTAACCATGAACCCACATTTTACATGTGTTTGCACATATCACAACCAGAGATCAACAAACTGACCATTTATAAACTGCATGGCAATGAAATGAAGTGTAGATCTGGTATCTACTGTATCTACCATTTATCCAGGGAAGAAAAGGTCCTGTAAATCAGGTTAAAGGACGTCATGCAGTCAGATAACTGTGCTTTTTTAAGTTGATAAATATTTATATCAGAGGTAGAAAGCATGCAAACCATCCACCTTGGAAGTATTCCACTCATAAATAACATTTAAATGCAGTGATAAAACATTTGGCCACCTTTTCTATCTAAAGGGATTCAAAATTTGACAAATAATAAAGTTGGACGGCTGCCTCGATGGTCTGAGTGATGTGTCGTTTATCTGCTGCTAGAGCTGATCATAAACAGGCCTCTTTCTATGTAGCTGACCTTAATTCAGTATCTCTTCCACACTTGGCAAAAACGTGCCTGAAACTACATCAGATTCCACTTCATTTTAATGTTGACTCCTCCGCACAATAGCGACAATTCAACCTGTTCAGTTTTCTGCATCTTTCTATGCAGAGTTTTGTACTGACTGTCAACAGCTTAACACATGCTATAGAGGATACAAATAGAGGATGCTCCTCTATTTGTATCCAAAACACTGTTTCTGTAAGAACCTCTGAGCCCCTGAGGACAACATTACAAATACAAAAGCAAGAGGACCTTAAACTCAGCTGCAATGGTCTGTTACATAAACGATTAAATAAAGAGCCGTGTTTATTGTTAATGCCAAAAACAATAATATGAGAACAATGTCCTTAGTGCCCAGAGGTATTTGCTTTAAATGGATGGTAAATGGACCTGCACTTTTCTAACCCCTTTCTAGTCTCCCGATCAATCAAAGTGTTTTTACACATCAACATTAAAAGCATTTCTGCATGTATTTTGCAAATGATGCACAGATTTTACAAGTATCTATTATCTTAAATGGTTTAAAAAAACAGTGCATATAGTTAATATAAAGATTCGATAACGGAGCATGCTCCCAGACCTCCCTGATTTTGTCTTGGCCCCAAATGTTTACATGTGGCTCTGCTCCTGCTTTCCTCCAACACAGAAGTAGATGTGTATTTATTGTATACCTCATGCAGCATTAAAAGGTGTCATTCAACACATAAACTATTTCCTCTAAACCAACAGCACAAAACCGGTGCAAGACTTTGAGGTCATTAACCCAGAGAAACAGCCATGGGAACAACCATGAGGTTTAGCTGCGTCCACTGCTGAGCATCTGGCAACAACGGCTCAGACCCCCAAACAGCTCAGCTCTTTGCAATCACATACAAATCTCTTTTGGTCTGCTGGCTCTAACAGAGGCACAGAGAAGTGGTTGTAATAACGGTTGAACTTATCCCACTAAATACCACTGACATTATGTGTACTTTATTGTATTGTGGAGATTTGTATCAGCATAAAAACACACACGGTTATGAAACAAAGCTTAAGCACTTTTTTCAAAAAGCTGCAGTCCACACTGTACTATGTTGAGTTGTGTAATGCATAACAGTGGCACCCAGTTCATGCACTGCATTTGATTTTTTTTACCAGCAATTTTGCATATATTTGCCATTTTCTAATATAAACATGTACTGTTATTAATATTAGATTTATTTTAGGCATATTATGCAGCCCTTCATATCATCAACACAATTTGTTACAATAACATACTCAAAAGTCTGTCAATCATCACTGAACATTAGTGAAGTGGGAAAAAAGCATAAGAGTTCATTTATCATATGAATGATTAATGTTGAAAATTCAAATCAAATTTTTGGTAGCTTTTGGTATCGCCATACTCAGCATAATGCAAAATATTAATATTGCAATAATAATGCATTAAGGGGCCCCTGGTGACTCCTAACCCTATTAAATACACTCACTGACCTGCTAATACACGCCATCACACATCATTAAAAAATTTCCACAGTGGGCTCTGATGGGAAATTCCCTGATTTTCCACAATTTATTCATTAATTTCATCTGTCTGAGTCAGAAATAGATGCTATTTCATTCCTGGTTTGGCCAATTTTCCACTCTAAGATGCAACAAGTGTGTGCAACTAGTTAGAAAACACATTCTGCCCTATTCTTGTGAAGTGATGTGTGAAATTCTCTCATTTTCTCTGACTTCCTGCACAAAATACACACTACCCAGACTTGTCACAATTCCATGAAACTCCAGAAACACTAACAATAACTTCATAAAAAGGAAAAGAGCGATTGCACTTACCTTGATGCTGTCAAACTCCACACAGCTCCCGGCCCGGCTCCTGGCAGGGTCCACTCGCTCGTCCTCCATCCCCACTAACATCTCCATGTCCGAGAACCTCTGCCCTCCTGCTGGCATTGTGCACGATTGCGTGTCTGTCTGTGTGACAGTCAGATGTCTGACAGCCTCAGTTTGATGCTCTTGATTTGCCTCCCTTTTTAGTTTTAGTGTCTTCCTTCCTTTCTGCGTATATCCGTCTTCTCCTTCTGGTCTTCCTTTCAGGTCTCAGGTTCAGAAACTTCCTTCACTCCTTCACACCTGCAGTTATGTCGATCCATTGAGAGAAAATACCAAGTTCATTAAGCCATTAACTTTCCACTAACAAGCTGACTCTCCACTTGCTCACCCTCTCTGCTGCTGCCTCTCTGGCTGGTAAGGTGTTTGGTCCTGTCCAGTAGGTCATCCTCACCCCCTCCCACTCCCCAGTCATTCCACGCCCGGACAAGCCCGTCTGGTCCCATTGGCTAGTCAGGTGGAAGAGGGCAAACAGGGGGAGGCGCTGAGGCCGACAGGAGGAGGAGGAGGAGGAGGAGGTGTAGGGTAAATGGCTGAAGGGGGGCTGATGGCGTCCTCCAAACTGTCACACAGGAGAAGAAGGAGGGAGATCAATATCTGTGATGGGTGATGTGGAGATAGAGGGTGATTATCAGTTTGCACAGACACCTCTCTGTTTGACAATCCTCAGAATTTCGTTTTTCTTTCCAAATAATGTTGATAATCACCTCCTCCTCTTTCCTACTGCCGAGGGTTGAGGGGTCAAAAAGAGAGGCAGGAGATGCAGCAGCAACAGCGGATCACCATAAGCTTCTTCCTGGACTAAACAGAACAATGGGGATCCAAGCGAGAGAGGGGGATCCTTGTCGCTTTAAAGACGTCAAACTGGGAGGAAACGAAAAAACAAAAACGAGAGAAAGAGAGGAACAACCAAAATCAGCAAGCAAGCCAGACAAACTGAGATCAGTGATAAAACAAACAGTGGTCTGTCTGTGTGTGTGCATGTGTGTGTGCATGTGTGTGTGTATGTGTGTGTGTGTGCATGTGTGTGTGTGCGTGTCAGTGTCACCCAGTGCCCCTCACGCAGACAGACACTGTACCACACTGCTGTTGTTCCCCTCCTCCCACTGCTGTCCCACTAGCCTTTGCTATTCAAATGCACTGTGCTGCTGTGAGAATAGGCGACATTGTTTTGAGACACACACACACAAACACACACAAACAGTAAAAACACAGACACACACACAAGAAAAAGTTTAAATGAGGTGAGGTTGTCTGTATGTATGTATGTATGTATGTATGTATGTATGTTTGCATCCACTGTGTTCCCTAGTTTCCTGTATCACAATGTTGGGTTACTGCTGCATTTAGATGCATAAATACATTTATTGTTGACACGTATATAAACTGTATATATGTGTGTGTGTGTGTGTGTGTGTGTGTGTGTGTGTGAGTGTGTCTGTGTGTCTGTGCATTTGTTCTGTCTTTTTGGGGAACAAACTGAGTTTAAGACACTGTCAGAAAGTAAACACATCTCAGAGTTAAGACTTTGTTTTTTGGGGTTCAGATTACATTAAGGTTTAGTTTAATAAAGATTGTTACTATAAGAAAAGATGAAGTGAAGACTGTCAAAGATGAGATTCGGGTTAAGGTGGGAGTTTGCTCCAAAAAAATTACAACACATCTTTGACCATATGACATGTCGTCTGAGCAGTTTTGAAGTGTTTGTAGCTTATCAGAACTGCCACACTTCAACATACAACCAGTCCTTCTAATGTCATACAGGTTGCCTTTACCGTCTTCATTCACATTAGTCATTATGTGGCTTAGTGGGCTTAAATATTAAGGAATATTAGCAGTTTGATATGATTAATATAATTTGTGTGTTAAAATATTTCTCATCTTAGTTTTTTGGGGGTTCTTTGCATGTGTCTGTGAGTCCGCTGAGTTCATCATATGACTGACATGGACTACCAAAGTCGCTGCGATGCATCATACCTTTGCAAAGCAGCCTGTGTATGTCAGAGCAGGATCCCCATCATCCTTCAGCCGTGGTTACAGCAAAGCTTTTGGTGCATGGTAACCAAAACACAAAGAGGCCAGACATGAAGAAGATCTTTCCAGCTCTTCTGGGAGCTGAGGACATGAGATACTGTTGCTGGTGGACGCACAGTTGAAGGGATTATAGCCTCCAGTCTGAGATGGTTTTAATGGCTTCAGTCACCTCTGAGGGGGGAAGAAACTCTGGAGAAAGAGAGACGGGATAAACAACATGACAAACCATAACAGTCGCAGAATGAAATCCAGAGCAGGTGAGGGATTAACAGGATTCAGTTTCAGTCTCATTCCTGTGTGACTTTCATCCTTCAATCAACAGACCCCGAGCAGTGTTTGCTAGCTGATCCTCGCGGCCAAAAATGGAAGTGACTAAACTTCTATAAGGTCTGTGTGCAATTCAGCACTCGTCTGACTTCATGTTGGAGCAAACGCTCACCACAAGAGGAAGTTTCATTTGATTGGTTGAAAGGTCGAGACAATAGCCATTGTTGAAACTGATTCCTAAACCACCACTATCAAACACTTGACAATATCCACAACATATAATATAATACGGACAGTCAGGTTTCGATCAAGTGTTGCCATGGAGCAGGTTAAGCACATACACGGTGATCATGTATAAATATGTATATCCTGTATATATATAAACTGTATGTGTATATATGTGTGTGTGTGTGTGTGCGCGCATGTTAGGGTATACATGATGGATGGGAGGATATATGTATGGATATGTATGTATATATGTCTACATAGATGGATGTGTATATATGTGGATTCATATGTATGTATATATGTGTAAGTGTGTATATGGATGCAGTGTTGGAAATTAACTGTTTTGTTCACCAGTGAAGCAAATCTAGCAGCCACTTGCATATTTTACCAGCGTTTGGCTGGTGCTAATTTCCAATACTGTATGGATGTGTATATGTTATACATGCATACATGAATAAATAAATATAAATAATTATTACTGGTTAAGTGCAGTAAACCTTACTTTAAACTGACTCCGCTAACACACATCAGGCAGCACATGAGATAAGTTAACCTGCAGGGCTTTCATTTAGGGGCGTAAATCACTACTTTAAGACACTGTATCAATTCTTTGGACAACAATATGATATTTGGAGATATCACAACACCCACCATCGACACCACTACAATGTCGATTCAGGGGCCTGTGATTGATGTGAAACGATATTAATATGATCATTTATCTGTTACAGAAGAAGCTGCAATCCTTTTCTCGCCCTTTGCTTTTGGGCATAAAAGATAAAAACAACAGACACATAATTGCATACATAACACATACATGTGCAGTTAAGTTTAATTAAAAAATGACTCCATTTGCACACATCAAACAGCACAGGAGACAAGTTAACCTGCAGAGCTCTCTGGGAAATGTTTTCATTTTGGACCCAAATCATGATCTTTTTCCTGAAACTTCAGGGCTAACTGGCTCAATGCCCTAAAGTCAAACTTCTGCCAACTGCAATAAAACATTATTTAACAACTAGGCAATCGAACAAAAGTTTAAAATGTGAATAAAACTGTTAAAGTTCACAGATAAAATAGTTGTTTTTTGCTCGTCACGCAGTGTTAACTTAAGCCCTTTTACGTATTAGCCTAGCAGCTAGCGCAGTTTAGCTTCGCAATTTAAATGTATTATTTCTACTTTTTCTTACTCACCATCGGTTAAAGTCACGTCATCTCCCGACAGAGAAGAAAATTTCAGCCCGTTGACGCGATATTTCAGTCTAACATTACTGAAACAGAGCAGCTAATGTTGTTGTGTTGCAGCAGGAAGCTAGCAGGGGGAAACGCCATCCAGGCAGGTAAATCGTCATTAATCCCTCGACGTCATTGTTTACGTATGGCACGTGCTCTGTCTGTTGATTCTTATTTAATCTGAATCCAAAATATTTCCACATTGCTGATTTATCCCATAGTAAATAACTTTATCCTCATCCTCTTTCTCTCCGCTGTTTGCCATCATCTTCCTGCAGCTGTTTAATGGTGACACAGAATTTCAAAATAAAAGCATATCCTAACATGATATAGATTTTTTCCCCCTGTATTTATTATTTTTTATTTGTTTTGTTTGTTTTTAGGGTTTCTGTTTGTTTGTTTGTTTTCATAGAATTTTCTGCATTGGACACATTTACTTTTCATACCTGAAGTACTTTTTCCTGAATATACTTCCCTACTTTTACTTACTAAAATTTTCAACAGAGATTAACTAGCAACATAGTATTCTTACAGTGTGGTATTAGTATTTTTACTTAAGTAAAGAATTTAAATACTTCTGTCACCACTGTTTTTCATAATGTTAATAATTCAAAGAGCAGCAACAGGAAAATGGTCAAGACTCACACTTTTCCAAAAGTTAAATATTTTCTTTATTTGAATGATCTCAGCTCAAAACCATTTGTTCAGGGGATGCAATAATTCCTGGCGAACTTCAGGTCTCCTGTTAAACAACATTTCTCAACAATTTTTTTGGCTCACATCCTCCCAAAGATAAAGTTTGAAATCAAATTGCAGACGTAAACATACACACAGAATTATGATCTTTGACATTCAAGGCAGGTTTTTAATTCTCTTTCTTCAGCCTAAATTATTAGAAGAATTACTGGATGAAGCCCACAGGCTGCGAGGAGTTCATTATTTCACAAGTGAAAGGCATTTCTCTGTAAGATTACAGTGAAAACATGATAGATTCATATATAAAAAAAAGTTTTTTGCTATTTCATTAATCCTGTGTTGACCCTGTGCCCCCTTCAACTCCCCCGAAATCATCCTGCTTGTTTTGACGGGCCGTGAGCTGCAGGAATCAGGCATTAAGATCAGATAGATAAGATAAGATATTTTAACCGCAGCATGGACTCCCTCTCATACTCCAGACTAATACCTTCTCTGGACTGTTTCCCTCTGTGTGTTTAGCTTTGCGTCGGGCTCCAGTTTCAAGCAGTTTATAGAAGCAATGTGTATGTATACGGAGGGATTATACTCGCTGTAGTCATGCTAGAAGAACGATGCATCTGTAAAAGCTGCAGAGACATTACTGTAAAATGTAAATACTGTATATTGTCCCATGAATGCCAAAAAATGCAAAAATAATTAATTTGTCACTGTTCTGCTGTTCCTTGGGCTAGGCAATATGGAAAAAGTCTTATCATGATAATTTTTTGATATCAGTCAACGATGTTGATATACATCAAATCGATATACATCAAATCACTATTTCTGTCAACCTTTAAGGTTCCATTTGAGACACGATAATGATTATTTTAACCGATATCGATAAACTGATAATTTCCAGCTTCTCGTGGCCGATAAGATCTCGATAACAGATAAGTTCTTTCTCTTTGTTTTTCATAACCTGAGGGTATAAAGGGTTAGATTTGGTGAGTAAAGATGAATTTAATCTGTGCATTTTGATAAAGAAAACAACATTTCAGATAAAAAGCTGGAAATTTTTTTTTTTAAAGAAAGTCATTTCCAAGAGCAAAATCAATCACCTGAAGGACAATGAGAGCAGGACGGACATTCAGAGAAACCAGCGGAGACACTGGCGGAGAATGAGAGCGGAGCAGAAACCGGCGGAGAAGGACACACCGGCAGAGACACTGTTAGGTTAATACAGCTGTTAGATAAATTCATTGCAGTAAAAAGTACAATATTTCCCTCTGAGATGTTGCATGAAAAGAAAATATTCAATACTCAATTTGTACTTAAGCAAAGTACTTGAGTAAATGTACTTAGTTAGATTTCACCACTGCCATTTGATTCCCAGTGTCAAAATTATACAAGAATGCGGGTTCATTTGTTTTTGTTTGTTGTCTTGTTAATGACTTATAAAAAAAAATCAACATGGACATCATTTCAGATGGCTGCTAAATATGCTCCATGAGCCATTAGTTTACCTTGGCAGCAAGAAAAATTCTTAACTAGTCACCATTAGGTTCCTAAAAACGAACCAAAAAAAAACATGTTACAAAAAAATGCCACGCATGTACTTTGAAACCTAATTCTTCTGCTTTCTCCTGTCTAAAATCTTCTGTTTTAATGCAATCAGGTGCACATTAGGCTGATAAGATGCATGCATGTGTACACTGTGTACCCACCAAGCATGAATGGGTTTCTTAAGGTTCATTCAGATTTATACATATTCATGCGTTTTGAGGCCAGAAGCTTTTATGGAAATGCAATGTTGCTGGTCCTTGTGATGAAAACATTGATTCAGGAGCTGTGGGCGGTTCATCCAATCAAGACGGCCAACTGTCCGACTCTGAACAAAGGAGACAATCTTACATAAGCCAGACATCCTGAGTGACTGGCCAACCTTTGGTCTGGGAGTGGATTTGACTAATTGGATCTCGATTCACTCGAGCTTTCATAATGCCAAACAGACAGCTGACAAAGACAAGCAGACCAGGAGTTTAAAGCAGGCAGGGCGATATAAGATGCCTAATTAGTGTCAACAACACAACGTCTTAATTTAAGCCGTCTGAGATATTGTGCACACACCTTTATAAATACTAGCAAAAAAAACCCCAAAAAACACATATATAGGCCTGCATGCACTGAGCATGTTGTAGAAGACTGAAGCTGGTGCATGCACACTTTTTACAACAACATGAGTTCAATCTTACTGTTTCAGTTTTGTTGACAATCACTGTCTTCCATCTGTGTGGTGCAGTGAAAACTAGGGTTCAAATCAAGTTGGGTACAACAACAAACGACGACAAGCACGACAAGCATGCAGAGAGCTTCCCTGAGATGATTTGTGCATACAGTCTTCATTTGTGCTGACCAATTGTTGCATCACTTTTTAGTCTCACACAATCTTGCAAGTGGATGTGCTGCTACACCACACTGGAGACAGATTATGGTGGTGAAATAAACCTTCAGTTCATGTGCAGCAGCTCTGGTGGACATCGGCACTGTCCCTCAAAACTTGTGACATCTGTGTCACTGTGTTGTGTGATCAAACTGCACATTTCAGAGAGGCCTTTCAGAGCGACCATCCAAATGCACACCTGTGTACTAACACTGCTGTTTAATCATCTTCATGAGCCACACCTGTCAGGCCGAGAGATTATCTTGGAAAAGGAGAAGCGCTCACTAATGGAGATTTTAAGACATTTGTGACCGTAATTTGGGAGAATAAGTCTTTTGTGTGCAAAAAAGTCTTAAATCTTTGACTTGAACCTGTGAAAAATGGGAGCACAAAAAGAGTGTTAAAATTTTCTTCAGTGTGTATCCATGAATGGTTACACACAGATGAGCATTTTAACTGCAATCTTGCTGGTGATATTTCAGGCAAAAGTTTCCCAATTGGCCTGTTTATTGGTGCTGCCATCTTTATTATATTAAATTCGTCCATTTCCTGGTGCCCCATTTCTTCTGTATTAGCTCTGCCTCTGGCGGGAAGAGTAAGAGCACCAGCAGTAGTTGCAGTATATTCTCAGTATCTTCAGATGGAGCAGATTGATATTAAACCTGTGAATGTTATTGTTGCACTGTGTCCATATGAAATGCATCACAGCCATGTGGTCTCTCTCCTGTGACCACAAATAATTCAAGCATAACTTTCCAGGGGAAAAAAATGCACGACTATTAATCAACCTCCCACCACATCACCACCTTTTCTTATTAAATTTGGACAAATTACCGTCTTGGCTCATCCTCTCATCAAACAGATTGCTTTGCTCTTATAAGGAGAGGATTTCACCATGATGGATCTTTATTGGTCCTGAGTGTGTGTGCAGACGACAGCACTGACTGACAGCTGATGTTTTCACCACTTTTAGTTAGTTTGTGAGCTCCAGGCTCCTCTGAGGAGTTAAATGAGTGATTAGACATCTGGCATGAAGCTTCAGGACTGTGATCCCTCCTCTCTCTCTGTCTCCCGTCCTCTCCTCGCACCTTCTCCATCTCCCTCGCTCCTTCTCTTCACATCTTCTCACCCTCTTCATCTACACTCTCTCTCTCTGTCTGGTTTGTATGAAGGCGGGTTGAATCTTCTTTTTCTTTTCACTCCTGTCTCCTCCACTCAGAGTTGACAAAGTGATATTTTATGTCCACTCTAATGAGAACTGCAAATCTTAAATCTGTCCCTGACTTTCTGCCGGGAGGGACGTTTTTTGTCCACTAACCTCACATTAAAGTTTACCACTGAATAATTTCAAATGATATACCCAGGAAATATGTGACCCGACCTTTACAGCAGCCCACACATAGATACTGAAACAGACTCCCTTAAGATTTTTTTGTTTTGATAAGTCAGTTCCAAAGAATACGTTTCACTGTTAACCCTTTGAAACCTGAGCAATTTGGCTTGATTTATTTCAGAAACATGGGGAGAAGGCAATGAGCAATGAGAGAAGAAGTGGTCAAAAAATTAACAAAAAGTACAAGAAAATCACATGAAAAAAAAATAAAAATAAAAACATGGTTTTTTAAATTAGAAAATGACCTGTAAAAGGCCCTAATAAATATAATGTTTTTTAACTTATTTTTAAATATGTAATTTTGATCATCAGCAATGTAGTTTTTCCCTAGCTTTTAAATTTTTCCCCATTCCTTAGCTGTTTAAAAATATTGTTTATTCCTGCTTAATTCATTTGAATTTGTCGGACATTTCATCACCTTTTTTCCGAAAAACATCACACCAATTTGTTCAGGACTCAAAGTTTATACAGAAGGTTATAATATAAATTCTCTGGACATTTTTCCCTAGCTTTTTTAAAAAAAATAAGTTTCTATATATAGTAATTTCTTGCAATTTATGGGACATTTCTTGCCAAGTTGCTTTTTTCCCCCATGTTTTATAAGAATTTAAACAATTTGCTCAGGGTCCAAAGGTTTAGATTCTTGCCAAAGGTGTCCGAAAGAGGCACAAGAAAAGTGATGTCATCTCAGGTTACAAAGGGTTAATGTTTTTCCCTGATAAAGAGCTTGTGATGTAGTTCATTGTATGTTTCACAGATATATCAATCTCACAGCATATTTGGGTCATTCGCACCAAACATGACTTATTATATGTTATATATGATATAAATATCTGTGATCTCATTTCAAATGTGAGAGGGAGGTTTCTGGTTAATGTCTCAGATAGCAGATTTACAGGTTAAAGGATAAACGGGTTGTTTCTGCAATAAAGCAGACTGCTGTGGGTTGGGTATGTTGTTGTTGGCTTATACAATGATACGGTGCCATAATGTCTGACAATGATTTGCTTTATATGCATTGTTGTTTTGTTTTTATCTTCATTTATATGCAGATATCAGTTTTGAGAGATTTTCTGAAATGGCTGGTGGACAGAAGAGGCAGTCTTGACCTCACAGACTTACAAAAATAACTAGAAAACAATCTATAGACTGACACTTGGACTTAATACACACATCTGCAATTAAAATTCCATAATTTATTTATGCTACTTAAAATGTGCAAGAGTGTTTCTAAGGGGCAGTAATTCTTTCTGTCATTGTAACTGCAATATTTGGTGCAATATTTTAACCACATTATTCCTCTGTGTAATAATTCAAATATGCAATTTTCCTCCAACTCCTGAATGTAGGCTATATTTAACATGTTACACATACTGTATATATTGATATTGTTATTCTTCCTTATGTATCCCTGTTGTTCATTGTAGCATTTTTAGTTCAAGTTGCGTGCTAGTTTTATGTTCTACACACTTCACACGGCTTAGCACTTAATCCATACTATAACTTAAATATTCACATACAAGTGCTAATTGTATATTAGTGTATTTCTTCACATTCATATTTTCACACACTTTACATATTCAGTATATTAAACATACTTGTATTTTTAAATATTTACACATAGTACTAATTGTTTAACATAACTGTGTTTTGACTTTATATTTTACATTTTTGTATAGTTGTGCTGGTATTTCTACTTGCTATAAATCTCTATGCTACCATCAGAGCGACTGTTAGGAACAACAATTTCCCACCGGGGATAAATAAAATGTTTTCTGATTCTGAGTCAGATAATGGATGCCAAAATGGCACCTATATTCATTCCAATGGATTTGAAAAAGTTTTTAGCTTCTGGGTTTACTTCCGCTGTATGCGGCCCACTGAATATGTGCAGTAGTGTTTCTCCCACTGGCTCCGCCCGCAAGTTCCTGCTCGGTTCATATACTTTTGATCATGATGACAGATTTTTAAATTACTTATCTTAGTTCCAGGAAAGTTGTACAAATATAATATATAACTGAACCTTTCTATGCAGATACAGCGTGTTAACCTGCGTATCACATAGACTGCACCACTGGATGTAGGTGATGGAAAAAAGGTTGCCGCTGCACCAACTAATGTTTAAAACGCCCAAAAGGATGACATGCTCTAAAGAAACAGATGTCAACTAAACTGTCAGATCCCCTCGTTCTTTTCAGCCTAATTTTAGCTTTGACGTGTTTGAACATACACACGTAATCATTTAGTCTGACACAAATGGCAGAGCCGGATCTGTGGGTGAGGGGAAGACCTGATGATCATTGTTTTGTGCTGGGAAGCGCTTTGATTGTGGAGCGATTAGAGCTGAGCTGTTACAAATGTGTCACTGTTAAAGGAGGGGGGGTGCTGAGTAAGAACAAAAGGTTAAATGTGAGTCACATACAGCAGATAAGGACAGACGGCGACACAGAGAACGATGCAGACGGCTAAGAGGTAATCGATTGTGTGTGTGCACAAGCCAGAGGGAGAGGGGACATTCAGACAGCTTCCCATGTTACTGACGACAGACCAAAGCACATTCACTGTGCAGGAAAAGAAAGATTTTGATGTTATTCTTCTTTTTCACCTTTAGTATTTGGCCACAAATAACTCAAATAAATCCTTTTGCAGCATTAGAGGCTGCATTTCGTTCCTGAGTTTATATCCCAGAGCTGGAGTTGTAGTAAGAGCTGGGCCATCCTAGAGAAGGAAACTACTGAAATTATATATTTTCCAAACACGTCGACAAAAATAATTTCTCATACCTGATCTGAACGGCTACACTAAAAGGTGGTGTAAAAAGCTGGCCATGACAGAAAGACCAAGGATGTTATATCATTCAAATACTGGGATTTTCTCGTCTATCATCCAAGCACACAATCGGCTGCTTATTAAGTGAAATTGCTCTCAACCGTGAGTCGAGAAGGAGAATACACACTGAGAGAAAGAGGGCTTGTTTTGGGGGGAGTCAGAGTTCATACGGTTGGCATATACCTGTTATATGTGCAGAGCCTGACCACACTGCAGCTATATGTCTGACTGATGTAGGTCCTAGTTTCTGATTGGTAGAAAGGTAGACTGCAGCGGAGAGACAAAGGCAACACTCATAGCACTTTTTTTTTTACTTCTACAGGCCTTAAATGCACCTTATACCTTTCCCATACCTCCCAGGTATCCTCCCTGGCTTCTGTTGCCGTGCTCCAGGCAGAGCTTTCTGATAAGGTGCACTGGCTGGCAGCAGAATATAGCCAAATATTTTTCATTGTCTGGAGTTGATTTGTTTGGCTGACCTTGCTGTGCACCAGACCTGCAGAGCCGAGGGTGGCAGAGCATTGTATACAAGCAGCATGAGGAAAAAAGCAAGGGTGCAACATTCAGACACCAGAGAGATAAAGACTGAACACATGCAAATGTTAGTGAGGCTCTGACCAGGAAGACAAAAGAGGCGGCTTTTGTTTAACTGAACAAATAAGTCACATTTTGCATTCTACAGATTGTGATATCCAATAAATTTTTCATAGGTGTTGGACTGATGTTATCATCATGCTGCAGGGCGTAGAAACCAGAATGTAGACTCGTCTTTTATTTTGCCAAATCAGTGAAAGTTATTTTGGATGTGAGGTGAACTCCTGGCTGACCTCTGGTTCTCAGGGCAGAGGAAAGAGATGGTCAGACAAGCAAAAATCAAGACTCCCCAGCAGGTAAACATTCCTGAGCTGTGATTGGGCCGATGGGGGCGGCATGAGTCACAGAGGGCATTCATCCAGGCAAGTATGTATGCTGTCAATCTGAAGGGATGTATCTCCCTAAAGGGGCAGAATTTGATCATATCTAAAGTTTATGTAGCAGAAAGCAGAAACAGCTTTTTTTTTCCCAGCAGCAACACTGCAGACTGCTTTCAATCTCATTCACACCAGGTGTTTTTATTTTTGCGATTTGAGTGATGTCTCTGTAAAAAAAACAACTGCTATTTTTGTTGCATTATCCCTGTGGAATAACAGCAACAGGTCTTTAAAAAAACATTTTTGGTGCCCAAAAAGCCACTTTTAAAACAGGGATGGGTGAACTAAAAAAAACAAAAAAAAAAAACAGTTTTGATTTAGTTGGATTCAAACTGTGGTCTGCAGCTGGGCAGGCATCTCACCAAGGTGCCACGCTGTCCACCACCCCCTCCATCTCCAGATGACAAACTCAGTTCATATACTCCGTCACTAACGTAAAAACTTAAAAATATTAGATATTCTTCGTTTGTATGAACGTACAATGCAAATGTTTTCTTCCGGTGATTGGGCTTCACTTGCACTTTTATGTTTTCATCACTGTGCAACTAAAGTCAACATAGAATATAAAAAAACTAATGTCAAATAAAGTTGTGTTCAAATAGAATTAGTACATATAATCAACAAACACAGTGTGATATCTAAGAACTAGAATAAATGGCTTAAAATGATGATTAGTAAATAATGATGGGCTGACAAGTAAAATAACAAGAACAACTGCATACTTATACGCCCTTTAGTACTTCACAGAATTAATAAAATCAAGACATGAGCCAACACAGAGGTGATATGTGTAAAGAATGTGTGTCGCCTGCCAGTCACCATTATCACAGATCTTAACAAATACAAGATAATCCCTCTCCCTGAGGCACAGCATGCTTCAGACTACATCAGCTCTGCAGCCAAGGCTGTGTTTAGTGTGACAACGCTGCAGCTGAGGGAAGCATTTATACCTCACAGGAGTCTTTATAAATGAAACACCGTTCAGAAAGCACAGGTACAGTCATCATAGGCACTTATCAGATTGGCTTGACTTCCCTCTCACTCATTCCTCAGAGTTACTCACATCTGAGATTTTTCCAGTAGTGTAAGAAGTAATCTTTTCATCAAGTGAAAGTAGCAATACTGTATTGTAAATATTATTATTGTATATTACAAGTGGAAATTCTACATTTAAAATCTAACCTAAGCTAAAGTACATAAGTATCAGAATTACAATTAAGTACAAGAAGCACTATATGCAACACATCAGTAAATGCTTTTCGAATTTGCTACTATGTTCACTGCATTGTCCCTGTGAAATAAACGTATGAATAAATAAATAAATAAAAGCACTCATGCAGAATGAATCATTGCACTCACTGATGTTGCAGTCTGTAGGGATGGATCTAATTTCAACTCCTTTATAATACATCAAAACATACTAGTTCATTTAATTTTTTTATTATTATTATAATTATCTCTCAAGCTGTCTAAATAAATATAATGGAGTCAAATGTACAATAGTCGAGTAGAAGTACAAACTAGTACAAAGTACCTCAATATTGTACAGTGAAAAAAATCAGTTCATTTCAGCTTTATTTATAAAGCGCCTTACATGCAAAATTGCAATACAAGGTGCTTGACAATAAAAAGAGATTTAAGAAAAAACAACTATAAGAATAAACATGGCAAAAACTACAAAAATATAAACCTTGAGTCAGTCTATTCAGCCTGTTGCTATTGTGAAGAATTTTAGGGTTTCAAATGACACAAAACAGGCAGATAACATTTTCACAGTGCTGTTTAGTGCAAATTATATTTACATGTTTATATTGGTAAATACACAACATTGAGCTCCAAGTGCAGGATAAAACCCCTCAATAGTATAAGTCTGAGCTGCACACTGTCTTAATGTCCTGCTCACCCTGATTGACTGACGCACCACCCGTGACAGTGTTGACACAGTGATGACTGAAGCGGATAGGAGTGAGCTGGTTTGCGTTTCGGAAATACCACACGTCTTATCAGCACGTGATCGGATTTCTGAAAACTGGAAAGTCAATGTTGTTCTTGGAGTGAGTGAGGTTTGGCTGAAGCTCAGAGTAAACTCACACACATCTTTACTTGAGAGAGACAGAGACAGAGGAGGACAGGTTTCCTTTCCCTTTCTAAAAATTAGTGGCGTTGACATACCTACAAGCACATGTCGACGCATGAAAACACCCACATGAATAAAAACACATTGTCCCAAAGGCTGATATCTCACCCCCACCTCTCTCTTAATCCTGAGATATTTATTGTTGAGATTAAGAGTTGAATTTATACCTTCTCAGGGGAGCTTTAAAATAAGAGCCAACATCTTGAGGGGAAATATTGACAAATGAGCTGCACAATGAACGGATACACTCAAAACGTCAGACCAAATCTGTGCTACTTACAGGCCGAGGTGGAATGTAAGTGCATTTGCCAAAGAACTGAATTTAAGTTCAAATTTGGGATATTTGTACTTAATTTTAAAACTTTTTTTATACTTCTACTCACTGCATTACTAGAAAAATACAAGATAACATTTTTACTTTGAAATTTTTAAATTTTTAGCTTTTATACACACAAAACATGACAAACTTATTAAATATGTTTTATTCAAAAATTAAACCACCCTTTAAAATAAATAAATTCATTTGGAGTTTGGACTTTTGGCTGAACAAATCAATGGTATTTGTTACTTTTTATGTTATTTTACCTTATTTTATATCTTGTACACATTGTTTTTACACTTTGTTATTGTTTTTTTGTTGTAAAGCACTTTGTAACTTTGTTTCGAAAGGTGCTAAATAAAGTTAAGGTGTCACCTTGTGCTCTGTTAATAGTGACGGCATTTCTTACTGGTCGATCTCCGATGAATAAAGAATCTTTGACATTTACTTGTGCTCTATCCCATGGAAAAAATCTTTCAGTTTTAAATGACCTCACTTAATAAAACTCAAACTTTTTATTGCAGAGAGAATCTCCCTCCTTCTGCTGTCAGAATTTAGAAGAAACACCCCAGTAAAAAACTGCTTTATAGGAAGTTAAGTTTTTTTTATGTTGTGTGACTTTACGTGCGGATTATGATACAAGACAGATGCAGGATAAATATTGTAAGGAAGGCTCAAGGCTGTAATACTTGATTTATGCCACACCGTTTTCTTGGCATGTTGGGGGGGGGGGCAGACGCTTATTCTCACTCTGAAACTGAAAGTTTTACAGCTCTTGGTAGTAGAGGCACAGAGCCAGAATAAAACACAGTGGAAAGTCAGAGGAAACGAAAGAGAAAGTGATCAGTCTTTCCATGCTGTGACTCAGAGGTGGACTCCCCTCAGGAAACATGACCGTTGTTCCATTGTTTACTATGTAACTGCAACAGCTGATCGTAATCAATGAGAAATATCATCTGGATTTATATTTAACAGCTGCAGAGGGACAACAGTGAAGGTTAGCAACAAAAGACTGCATAAAAATAATGGAGCCACAGTGATGTCACCCACTGGTTTGTAGACTCCCATTCTGATGCCTCCAGTTTGGTATTTTGGCCATCCCCTCCTGGCTTTAACCGGAAGTGACTTGGAAAAGGTGGAGTGAGGAGGAATATCATGACTTTTCTTTATTTACATTTTTTATAGAGGCAAAATTATAGATCTTTTTTTGCATGTACACAGTCTAAAGACATACAAAGTAAAGACATGGCTCTTCTCTCTAGACATGGTATGAAAGTGGGCGTGAATGATTGTCTGTCTGTAGGCGCCATGAATTATAAATGTAGTTTTCCTTTGCTCATTTTGATTAATTACCAAAATCTAATTATTTTTTTCAGTTTACAGGACATTTCTTTCCAAATTTCTCATTTTTGGCACGTTGAATGGAGCAAAGGTGAGTATGATTAGGTTGCAGGTAAGTAGTGACAGTTATGAGGTCATGGGTCAAGCAGAGTTCGTAGAGAGACTGGGATGAGCTCATATTTACAGGTGATAGTTCAGAGTTCAAGTGGGGAAATTGTGAGCGTGGATCGGACTGGCAGGTAAATCTATCAAGTAAGTCGCAGAAACATTTATGGCAGGGAGCTTGTGGGGAAAGCGGGGACTCCGAAGAGGGTCAGGCAGAGCTCATGGTGGAGGAGGAAGCAGAATTGGTGTCAGGCAGGCAGGCAGCCGAGCAGACGAATCCAGTAGGAGCAGGCAGCGGGATCAACGAGGACAGGGAAGGAATTGATGTACCATCAAAACAATAAACACCAGCGGCACTCACACAGAATAGATGTTTCGCTCGGTGGGAGGTTTTGAAGATGGCCGAAAGAACGACGATCTCTTTAGACGGAGCCAAAGCAGTAGAGCACCGCACATCCACAGGCAGACGATAACCAGGAAGTGCACAGGCAAAAAGGTCGGAGACAGAAGGCAGAAGGGCAGAGAGGAGGAGAGGTGGTCAGAGGCGAGCTGAGTCAAAACCAGGAAAATAGTCTGAGAGTGAGTGCTGGAAGGTCAGGCGTGGAAGTGAAGACAATCTGGAAAAGAGGGAGGGGAGTAAGGTTACTGCTTAAATACTGGCTTGACTGGAGATGAAGAGCAGCGGGGAACACCAGGTGGAGGTGATGAGGCTGATGAGGTGGAGTGGCCAGGTGGAGAGAGAGGTGGAGCTGTGGAAAAAAATCCCGCAGCAGCAGGAAAGAGGCTGAGCAGACTGTGACAATACAGTGTTGTGTTATAGAGTTCCTGACCTAATTTTAAGAGCAGCAGATTCATAACTTTTGGACACAGGGCGCTACAGAGCCGACACATGATCGAGAGTCTCATTAATTTAATTTACTGAGACCATCATCACCCTGCAAGTTAACTCTGGCTCTGGCTGTGTGAGCATTAGCTAGCTCTCTGGTTTGCTGCCAGGGGAGCATTAGCAGTCCGGGTTCGGACAGTTAGCCCAGAGTGCTAATGAGGCTCATTTTTTTCTGCACTGGAGACAGGCTAAATATTGTCTTTCATAACACTCTGCGCTAACAGCTGAGTGCGTCTGGGTGCACAGCCACTGAAGATCAGCCAGAGAAGAGAAAAGGAGGCTGGATGTCTGGATTCAGAGCAGAATGTAGAATTTTGGGTTACATTTATTCTAGAGGTCAGAGATGCACGTTTAGGACTGAAAAGTCAACAGTTTGAAACCAGAATCAGTTAAAAGAAAAAGGAAATCCCAAACTCAGCTCTAGTAGAGATAAAACAATACATAGCTTTAATGCGTGAATGCATCTATCACTGTGATTCAATATGTTTTTAATATGAACATGCGTGTGCAGCAGGACTGGCTGACCAAAACAAACCACAGAGAAGCTTGGATCACCACACACCAATCAGGTCCCACGCCCCAATCATCAAATGCTGACACTTTATAGGTGGGCCTCTGCGTCAGATACTGACACACTGAGAAACCCTCACGCGGTGGTATTGGACGCACCACGGTGACATTTTTTGACACTTCAAGTAACTGCTGTAGTTTAAAGAACGAGCAGTCAAACAAACCACGGACGGGAGACCGCTGTTCGTTTCTTGTATGAAACCAAAAATGAAGTGGTGTGCTAAATAAACCTAAAAACGTTATGTTCTAAGTTTATTTTGAAAAGACACAGCTCTTTTCACCTGTGTAAACTGACATGCTGTCCCTGAGTGTCAAAAACTGATGCTGGAGGGAAACCAGAGCGTCATAGTTTGACGCATGGAGCCACTGACCATCAGTATTTGAAAAGTTGGGAGTGAGAACATGTTGAACATACACAGAGGTGGTGTGACTTCAGTCTCTGCTCAGGACACCAATGCTTCCACTACATCTTTACATAGCAAATTGCAATAATTGCAATATTAAGTATTGCATTGCAATTTTAATACTCTGAATGGCACGTACAGAGCATTTTTTTGTATTGAAAAACTTTCTCTACCTAAATTGGGCTCTGGAAAAGAGAAAGGACTTTCGTTTTTAGACATTAGACGATAAATTAATGGGAAAGATAATCAGCAAACGACTCACTAAAAAATGATGTTCTTTTCAGCCCTACTGAAAATATTTATCATGTTCATAATGAATTAATAAAAAAGGTGTTCTCTTTTCGTCATCTGAACCATTTCAGTGACATAACTGTATACTGGTAATTAGGTCATGATGAAAACTTACTTCTGATTAATGGTGACACATCTGTAAAAAGGAAGCAATAAATGACTGTTCAGGAAAAGTCTTGTTGAGCAGCGTTTGCCGAGTCATGCGCGGCACACTGTGAGACAGAGCTGGGTGGTGAGAAAGTATTGGCAGCTATTATTTCTCGGAAAGTATTCCATTACATTGACCTTAACTCTGAGCTGAAGGCAAGACGCAAGACGAATTAAAACCAAACAATGAAAAAACAAGGAATGTAAAAGATAACAAAACATAATTTCAGAGTAAAGCTCTGTTTAGCAGCCGGGAGGAGCTGCAGTTGTTTTTGGCAGCGCTGCAGTAATCTGCCCATGTTGGCCATTAATAAACAGCTGGTTTATCATTGAGCTGTGTCCAGTAAAGTGTCGAAGCAAATGGGTCAGAAAATGTCTCGCACTCCATTTCTCATAATTTTGGGAGAATGAGTTTATTATCTGATGTTTAAGAATGACAGATTTCTGTAGCTGTTGAAGAGATAAAAATCATGTTTTACAAAAGTGAATTTTAATGTGGAAAAAACAGACGTGGCTAATGATAAATACGACTTTTTATTTACCATTTTGTAGCTCCACCTCGGTATGAGTCTTCTAAGTTTAACTTTACTCTCCTGTATTTCCACTGAAGGCTGAATCTTATGCTAACTTTTTAACTTAAAGATTGTGCCTCACTTAAAACAATGTATATGTACAACATGTACAATGTTCAGCTCTTTCTCCTGCACATGTTTGTTGTTTTTGCATTCTTTTGTCTGACCGAGGGCTTTCTCAAATTTAAATGTGTCTGAAAATAAACACGACCCTCAATTCAACATATTTTGTCGTTTTGCAACAATTTATCTTCGTAAAAGTGGAGTTTCCTCCTTCACCTACCTGAAAAGTAAATACTGATCATTACTGCAGCCTTCTGCCTGACAAACCTCCATCCGTCCACTTTAATATGCAGCGCAGTTTTGTGCAGTATATACACTAAGGGGGCCCTGCATCTCTCTTTCAGTTTAAGGGTCCTTGGCCTGAAAAACTTTGAAGATGCCTGATCTAGCGGATACGCTGAAACTTTATGTTTGTACAACATTGTGGTTAATGTGTGGTTAGGTTTAGGCATAAAAACCATTTAGTCATGGTTAGGAAATGGTTAAAATATGTGGTTTTGCTGAAAATACCCATTTTTGGTGGCACAATCCAGCCCATTCTTATTACGAAGTTGTAATAATGCCACTTTGTCAGTGATTTAGGCGTCAGATAACAATAAAAGTCATCGTTTGCAGTGTTATGAAACGCCCCCGGTCAGCCGGCAGTATGCTGATCAGACAGGCAGCGTCAGTTGATAATGTGACCGGACGGTCCATGACCTGTAATCCACAGCTGTACGGCATCATGCTGAAACGCTGCCAGTAATGAATTCACAGAAGGAACTGTAAGGTGGGAGGGAGTAGTGGTAGATGGGTCCAAGAAATATTGAATTTTTACCCAGGGAGCCTGGTGTTAGCTTCCTGTATGAATGTAGAGCCAAACAGTAAAGTTTTTTTCTAAACCTAACCACCTGTTTTTGTTGAAATATGGGCATTGATTGCAGCAACCTGAAATGTCAACAGCAAATGCAGGAGGATACCCAGAGCATAATATGTAGTTGCAAAAGTCTACTGAAAATGCGTGACGACATGGGGTGAAAATATTGTGCGACCATCCCCAGTGGAAACAGCAACAGGTTGCTAAAAAACTGCTGGGGATGCAGCATGACTCGCTAAAAATCAACTTGTTTTGTTGTTTGCTGGTTTTAAACAGTGGTCTGCAACTTGTCAGGCGTCTCACCATCCACCATCCCCTCCATCCCGATCACAAAGTCAGTTCGTATACTACGTACTTTGGAAGCGCTGATATGATTCTTACAAAAGATGCAAATGTAACATATTGGTGGTTTGCACAAACGTACATTTTCTTCTGGCGATGAGGCTGTTCTAGTCACACAAATGTTGTCCTCCAGGTCCTCAGAAACCACATGGTAACCTCCGCCATCCCTCTGCAACATCTCTAACATCTGCACGTGCCCGGCTCTTTATGATTACAGGGAATGAGCGAGTCGACCTGAAGCTGTGAGAGTGAAGCCGGTGATTAAAGTTCAGGCTGAGTAAGAGGAGATGGAATCTGATGTATGCACTGACCTCACACTCCCACACCTGGATCTGAGTTCACCCTCAGCAGACAAAGTGGGTGTTTGTGTGTGTATACATATCTGTGGTGATGCATATACTATATGTGTGTGTGTGTGTGTGTGTGTGTGTGTTAGCGGCCCTGACACCACAGCACACACAGTTGCATTGAGGCGTGAAGTCGATGACTCAGGGCTGCTGAAACTCGTAACTGTCAGTGACTATCCTCTTCTTCTTTTTTACCTCCTTTTTTCTGCCTCTCTCATCCCTCCGCTCAGCTGCACACGGGTTACTCAGGAATGTGTGTGTGTGTGTGTGTGTGTGTGTGTGTGTGTGTGTGTGTGGTTCCAATGCCTTCTTTCTGACTTTGCATACAGTTTTATCCAGCTATGTCTTAAATCCTCACTTTGAATACACATCTCTGGTTGCTGAGGTCCATTTATTTAAAACCAAACACCTTTTATCTCCTTAAGAAAAGAGACACAAAATTGTAATTTGGTGAATCACCAGTTGAACAAAGAGACTTATTCTCTGAAACTGACACTTGTTTGTTCCAGACAGACAAAGATTCCTGATTAAGTAAGTGGAATAATGACACTGAATCAAATGTTGTTACATCCATTAAAATTGTACTTTCTGAGAAGAAGGATGTCATTTTGAGCAAAGCCATTATGTCTTTGCTCAAAATGTCTTTGCTCATGTCTTTTTCAGCTGACTCTAAGGCAGTAACAAGGATACACAAAAAACAGCAAAAAATATATTTCAACACAATGCATGGATCATTTTGGATTCAAAAAGTTTATAAAACCCTGTTTAGCTTCCATGTATAAGTACATATAAAATAATGTTGCCATGCAAACAACTTCACAGAGGCATGTTTTATTAGTAACATCAATCTCTTTGAGTTATTGACAAAATCAAAGATATAAGCAGGGATTCAAAGGACTGATGCTGATATGTAGGTTACTATGTGCTCACAAATTAAAACCAATTTGTTTCAAGATCTGTGTTGCTCTTAAATCTCACTGACAGCTCACAGCGTACATCTCACCTGGTGAAATATGGCTGCAGCGAATATTTCCCCGAGAGGCGAGGTAAAGTGATACTTCTCTGAGATCTTATCTGAGTTGGGTGACTGATTTAAAGCTAATCTCAGTCAAAACAGGTGAATATGCATCGAGTGTGCAGCACGTGAGCAGGGAGGCCCACGCTTGCACCAGGATGAGATTTAACAGATCCTTGGTAATAGTTTTTGAACGGCGCCCCCCAAAACACGTGAACTTTTCCACTTCAGGGGAGAAATGATGTGGAGAGCTCCGCGGTATATTCAGTGATATACTGCATTCAGAAACAAACGTTATATCCAAAACCAACAGTTGCCTCAATGATGTATCATACACGGGGACTGCACTCTGTAATTATTTTATATTGAGTTCTGAGCAGGGAGCCCGTGACTCAGACACGCTGAGATGAAACTAATTAGGCGTGGTTATAGAATTTGGTGTTATGATAAAAACTTTGTGAGACTTTTGACTCACTGATGAAATGTATTAATCTCAAACTTCACAGAAACCTCAAAGGGCCGAGCCAAAAAAACATTTGTTACAGTTTATAATCAGCCTATAAAATAAATCAAAACGCATCTGAAAAGAAATGATGCTGCGGGAGGAAATAATAATCACAAGTGATGATTGCAAAGTCAGAGCTGGACATTTCTTGCCGATTTCATCAGAGGAGAATAAAATCAACAAGATGTCCGGGTCAGCAGCTGGCCTCCAGGTTCTGGACTTTGCCTCCGCCCTGCTGAAGTGCCTTTGAGCGAAACATTAAATTCCTCCCAGGCGCGGGGCCATTGCCGCTGCTCTGTAGCTGACCTCTGAGTTTCTCCACAGGTATCAATACAGTAAGTGTAACATTTACGTTTGTCCCACATTCTTGACATGAGTAAGCTTTAGTGATCATAAAGTGTGGTGTAAAAACTGATAAACAAGCTGCATTCCTGCGGGGAGCTCAGCGGGAGAGCTGTCCAATAACTCTCCACGCAAGTGACGAAGACAATGCAGCTGTGGCCAGAATACTTAATCTGTTTTATAGGAGGAAGAGAAGGAGTCGTCCTGAACCAAATATGGTTATATACACATCAGCTTGCCAATCTGTTATTATGCTGACAAGTGTCTATGTGTGAGTCTGGGATTCATCCCTATTCTGTACCGATCAACCTGTAGAAATAAAGAATATGTTCTTTATAGGCTGTATACAGTCCAAACAATTTAATCTCCGCTGGAGAAATTTGATGCCTGACTGGATGGGTGAAACTAAATCTTTCTGAACAACCTTTAGTTGTGTTGGCTGCATACCATTTCCAGTAAATATCACAATATAAAATATGTCTTTTCTTTTTGAAAAGTACAAACATTGAAAGACAGCAAGTACTCACCCATCTTTTAAGTGATTACTTTTTAGGGTACGTCTGAAGTAGACAGAAGACGTCTGTTGCTGTTAGGACAGTGTTCGGCCTACGTATTCTCAGAGGGGAATATTTTTACCAGAAAGATAAAAAAAATGTTGCAATTTAAAAAATTTTCCTGGTTAAGAACCAGATAACAGAAACCTTAAGCACAGTAGTGCTGATAATAAAGCGACCTAGAGCATTTGCACACTGAGTGCATTTTATTTTTCATCAGCAATTGTTGCACGTCTAAAGATAAATACAACGTCAGGTTTTTCAAATCAGGTTTGCATGCCGACTCAGAAACTTTCGTCCATCCAGATTTTGGAACGGGGTTGATTCTCTGCTCATCTGTCAAAAGCCTTTAGCTTCAAAGAAAAGAAAAAAGAAAAATATCAAAACTCAAAGGAACTGATACTCTGAAAAGAATCTGCCATAAAAACTCATATACACACAAGTTTTACCTACCAACATATACACATGTAAACATTAACATGTGCATACACATCTATGCAATGATGCACTGCTTCAAATGAAACAAAACTGCACACATACTTGTGATCCACACACCCTAGCTTAGGGCAGTATTGCTTTACTGTAGCATCCAGAGGCCAAAACCTCACACACAGGCAATGAAAAGCAGAAGTCTGAGATCTGGATGGAGTTTTGGAGGAATGAAGGGTAGAGCTCTTTCGCTGGCAGCAGCAGAGCCACAGACGATCCCACTGGGCACACAGCTGAAATCCCTCTGCGACTGGCACAAAGCTCCGATGGCACTGAGCCGCAGTCTTTCTGCCCGTCCACTTCAAAGAAACTCCCAAAACAAAAATGCTTCGGTATCAGTCACGCTCGTCTGCTACGCCTCCAAGTGACCTCAGAGGAGCTCAAAGGAAGATGAACTCCAAGACAAAGTTGGGTTCTTTGTTATAAGAAAAAAATAATAAAGTTGTTATACCAGATGGCGTTCACAGTTCAGTGGACAAAGTTGTTTGGTTTAAGGACACCATTTGCTGGTCATGAAACGCTGAGGGACGGCGTCAGGTAATAATGCTGCCAGTAAACAACCAACTTTCCAACCTGTGTGAGTCCGGCGTTTGCATCCTGTGTGGATTTGGGTTTTTTTCCTACATTTGACCATTTGCCTCTTTTGCCTAATCCTAACCATCGTGAGTTGGTTGACATTTGCTGTTGTGTAAACATAAGGCCCGTGCTGCATCATCCCACCATGTGCATCTGTTAACATCATGGTAACGGCATCCCGGAGCGTAAACAGCCGACGCATAAGGAAAACCTAAAACGTCACGTAGACTCAGAAGGTCACTGACAGAGTAGCATCATGTGACGAGTTGGGATGAGAACGCGTTGCAGTATGTGACTGTAGTATTAGAGATTTTTTTTGTCTTTGGATGGGAACAGAAACATAAACTAACAGGAAATACCACAAATCCTCATAAAGCCATAATCAGTGAAGTTCAGTGAACAGTAACAAACAGGGACTTTGTCCATGACCTGATTTACACTTGTAAAGGTGTGAGTGTGTGTGTGTGTGTGTGTGTGTGTGTGTGTGTGTGTGTGTGTGCTGTACTGTAGAAGGACGTCAGGTTAATATGACATTCATGAGAGGGTGTAAAGGCGTCCAGAGATGCAGCTCTAAGAAGGAGAAAATGAATGTTATTCACAGAGTGACTCAGAGAGGAAACACGCGAGCCAGCTGTGTCAGCTTTGACCTCTTTCTTAACCCACTGTAGGTAAACATATCACATGAGGTCCTGTGCAAATATTAATCCCAATCTTGTCACCCTGATTTTATCTGAGATGCTGCACAGCGTCGTAACCTCAAGGAGGTTTTTTTTTCTTTTCTTTTACCGCTAGCCAGAAAGTCAGAAATCTGTTTGACTTTTCACAGTTAACCACATTGTTAGCGAGAGATAAATGCCTGGATTATAAGGGAGCTCTGCAGTATTTCCCAGTCCAACTTCAAGCTAACCAAGCTGGCCGATCCCAGCCCAGTTCAGCTCCAACAACACCGCACAGCCATGAAGTCACAGATGTGAAAGACAGGAGTGCTGTGGGGGGCAGGAGAGGATCCGAACAGTGAAATAGAGCAGATGGAATTCAGCTAAATGAAAGCTGGGGGGTCGACGAATGAATGAAGGAATGAATGAATGAATGACTGCATCGATAGAGTCAACAATAGATACTTTAAATGAAAGCTGCACATGTCAAATCAAATCTATATTAAATATGCACTCAGTTGCCAGTTTATGACATATACCTAACTAAAATGAATGCACCAGTCCTGCAATAAATTCTACCTTTGTGAAAGTTATCATGTTCAGTTTTCATTGAAGAGAGTTGTTGATTCAACTTTGCAGGACGTATTTTGTGCTGCTGCTCAATTCTATAACATTTCTATTATCTATAAGAAATTGTTTCTCAATTTTAAGAAAATAGCCGCTTTTCGTGGCTCTATCCCGGCCAGAAAAAACAGCATTAGGTCATAAAAAAATGTCTCAATGGTCTTAAAAATTGGCCTGCAACTTGGCAGGCGTCCACATCCCGATGATAAAGTCAGCTCCAAAAATACATTGTTTTTTAAATGTTATGGTACTTTTGACATTTGCAAAAGTGACATATTTATGGTTTGGAGAGACGCAAGATGACAACATTTTCATCTGGCGACTGGGCTGATATTTAAACATTAAGCTTCAATTAAATGACCCAAAATGGTCGAAATGACATCTGTTCTGTTTATGTGTGAGTTCACCGTTGTTTTATGTAAACCAGGAGACTACATTACATGTTTATCCGCAAGCCTTTCTTTCTCGTCCTCTCTCCATTTGCAGAGGGAGTTGTTGATCATCACAAATACTGATGGAAAAATACGCCCATATGGTTTCTATTTCAGGGTGGTTTCTGTAGAAGTGTTCAGCTCTGAGAAAATAATAACAAAATTACAACTAAGATGAATAACACATTTCAGATATGCTTGGAAATTACCCCCCTGGGGGGCTCTGACCCCGCAACAGAAATGACTAACACTCTTTATCGTCATCTTGGAGAAATGTTTCACTCTGTCTCTCACCTGGTGTTGGTTTCCACCTTCACGTGAACACTTTACATACACTCTGATGTCATCATATTCTGTGAAATAAAGATGAAATCCAAAGCATAATATTTGTAATATAACGTAGCAGGTAGATAATCATTTAAACCTTCGGTGAAATATAGTCTTCACATCACGTGCAGTTATGCCGTCAAGTTGGGTCTGATCCAATTTGAAGTACAGTACTTTTACAATTGAGCAAATGATTTTAAAACAGTACACATGCACACGCATGTGATTCAAAGTGGCTGGAAAGAATGTCTTATTAATTCATTTCTGAATTTTAAATGTTCACCACCTCATCAAACATTTATTTTGGGTCATAATGTGAACATTTACATCGTGTTGTATTTTCATTGTTGCCAGTTTCAGTCGCTGAAAAATTCAAGTTCTCACTCCGAACTCATCAAATACATCCGCTCTGTCAGTGCTTTCGGCGTATGAGCGAGACGCCAAAAGACACTTTCCACGTGAAACCTGAACGCAGCCCGACAGTGTCATATGTGACCATGCTCAGACAGAACTGGCGGTGTTGTTATGATATGCGGCCGGCCAAATGGCACCAGGCGCGTCTACATCCAACGCGCACGAGAGTGTCACTTGAGAATGCGGCCGGATGAAACTGGTGGTGTGTGCATGACACTGCCATTAGCCACATAACATGAGGAGCTTATAGGGCCATCTAAACACCACCGGTTCTGTCCGAGCGCGTTCTCATCTGATGCCATCCAGCTGCGTTCTGGTTGGACGCTTTTGGCATTACACTCATATGCCAAAAGCACAGAGAGAGCGGTGCTATATGACGAGTATGGAGTGATAGCGGGCCGGTAATATGTTAACTTTTCACAAGCATCTCATGCAGCCCCACTTTAAAAATTGATGACTTTGAGGAATACATAAATGTCTCCAGCAAACGTTAATAACAAGGTCAAAGCTCGAACTTGTATGTTTTTTCTCTGTTGAGTCAAATCTTCAGAGAGGGACAAAGACGTCGAGTCTCACGGCAGTCAAATTCAAGTTAAGTCTCATGTCCTTATTTGTGTAACTTAACTTGAGTCCAATCGTCACAGCTACAGCTGTTAAAGGACATTTCTGACTTATTTTTTCCCTGCAAACAGTCTGTGTTGAAATCATGGAGACAAATCACGATGATGAATCCTCTGTAAAACAAATCATCTGGAAAGCAATGGTCAGGTCTTTTAGTCCGCCCAATGCTGAACCTTCATGGGCCACATCCTGATCTGAAGCTTGTTTCAGAATTTAAAAAATGAACACCAGCTCCCCCGGAGGACACGAGATGTTTACGGTCTGAGGCTGATCAGTTTTTTGGCTGCAGACGAACAAATCACATACGGTATCATTCAAGCACATAATGAAGTCACTTTTTCTTTCAGTTCCCTGTGGGTCAGATGGTTTACAGAAACATCTGTGGTATGTTGGGGACTTCATCCTCCCTCTCTCTCTGTTTTTTTATCTCTTCTCCCTCTCCTCCCCCGCCCCGACGCTGCTCTGTATTTTGGGTGTTTCCGAAGTACATATATATATAGCTGCATACGTCTCCAAGCCACTAATCAACATAACCACAATCCCAGACTTCTCCAGGAAGTCCAGCATGTGGTCGCTCTGCAGAGAGCCCTCTGATTGGTTAAAAGACCATAAAAATAACCCTCAGATTGGTAGAACGAAGGTACTTTTTGAGGGAGGAACAGCAGCTATCTCCTGAGTAACATTATGGGCTCAGATCGGGACTGAAAAATAAACAATTTGAGAAAACATCTGGAGGGTTTCAACCATTTGAAAACATGACAGTGTGTCATGAATTACACAACATGACAAGTATGGCTTTAATCAAAGTCACACAAATTGAAACTCTTGATCTTCAGTATTTTAGCCTGAATAACTTTTTTTTTTAATGATATTGACATATATCTCTTGGAAGTAAAGTCCCAGAATTTAAAATTAAAATTAAATCCTGCTGCTACAAGGAACTGTCAGTGTCAGAGATGGGACCACAGGGTGAAAAAACAATGTAAGATGACTTAAGAAGTTACACTGTGTGACTCATTTGGTGAATCACTGTTGTGTTGGAGTCCCAGAGATGCGGTCGACAGCCACATCATTCAGACACAACAAAAGAGGATTTGTCTATTGAAGGGGTTTGTGAAAAGGGGGTTGCTTGAGGTCGAGTTTCTCTTTAAGTTCAACTGTGCTGCAAGGCTATGCTTGGAGCATACTCGCTAATCATTAGTTAGCAGCAGATGGAAAAAACATCCATTAACCACTAAAAAGCAACACATTTAATGTGTTTACATGCAGTAGTAGCCTAGTTACGGTTGTATTTCTGCTGTAACTTTCTTAAACATCATGATGACAAGAAACCTTGTTTCTACGCCCAGTCGCCAAGAGTAAATGTTTCTGCAAAAAACTGATGTTGCAGTGCAGCCCATTCTCACTCCAAACTCGTCAAATAGTGCCACTGTCAGTGCTTTCGATGTACGAGCGTGATGCCAAAAGTCAACTTCCGTGTCCAATCAGAATGCAGGTGGAAGGGATTATCAAACGGTGGCGGATGGCCGGATGACACCAGGTGCATCCACATGCTACACGCACAGACAGCGTCACTTGACAATGTGGCCAGATGGAGCTAGTTGCGTATGCATGAAACGTTGAAGGACAGCGTCCTGGAATAACGCTGCGGGTAACGCCGTAATATAACATGCGCAAGTGTTTTGTAGGGCGGGTGGGTGGGGAGGTGGATGGGTCCTACAAACAATTAGCTTTTAATGCGGGAGTCCGGGTTTTTTTTTTCTTCACCTCTCTTGCCTCTTTTGTCTAAACTTAAAATCTGTCACTTTGTTGCTTAATCCTATCCATCCTAATGGTCTGCGTTGGTTGCCATGAGTTGTGTAAACATTAGGACGTGCTGCTCCATCCCACCATGTACTTTTATTGACATTACGGCAATGGCATCCTGTAGCGTAAACAGACGACACAAAAGGATATCGACAACGTCATAAGTAGACGCAAAAGGTCCCTGACATAGTGGCACCATGGGACGAGCAGGGATGAGAATGCTTTGGTGACACTTTTCATGCTTTGTGCCATTGAATGCAATTGCTTTTTAGTAACCTGTCAGTGCTTTTCAAGCAACGTTTGTGCCTTTGAACATGGATGATTTTTGGTGAGCCATCACCGCTTGTTCCAGCAGACTTTGTACTGTTGAATATGGGTATTTTTGGTGACCTGTTGTCACTTTTTCAGGGGCTTTTGTGTCAACAGAGTAATTTAAGATAAACAATGATCCTTTCCAAAGCATAACCAACTGGTGTTTGTGCCTAAAAATAACTCAATATCACCGCAGCTCTGTTAGGAACATAAGATTCATTTTGTCCGCTACATAATAACGTTCACATGTATCACATGTATGTTGCCAGCATTTATTCTGCCTCTTGGGTTTTGGTTTCTGTCTGCACGTTAGGAGATCAGTTCAGTTAAACTCAGTTCACCGAAGTGATCTCACAGTATGTGACATCATCTCTTACACTTGACCAGGAACGTGGTTTTACAAAAGCACGTGCATGAGATGAGGGAAATAACTTGACAGCAACCTGGCTTCATGTGTGCAAGCAGTAAATCACTGCACTGTCACAATCCACTTACTTTTCCAGCCAGGAAATCTTTGAGTGAACTGTAACTGTTGACTGGGAAAGAAAGATCAGACCCTCCACACATGATCACTTCGTGCCAGCATAAACCTTTGTTTTCCACTGAAGAACAGAGATGTGCCAAAATCTCGCTGCAGCTCTTTGCTTCTCTGTTACTACTCTCACTTCAACATTCAAAATTCTACCCGTTTAAATTTTGCCTTGTTTGTCTGTGAAACCAGTACAATGACGGCCGCATGAGGTGTAACCTGACAAAAATGGGCAAAAATGACATTAAAACTTTTCATACACCCAAATTTTTGTTATGTATGTTCAATTCCATTATTTTTTCTTCAAAGACGGACCATTTCAAGTAATTTATTTAGGAGTAGTAGTGGTAGTAGTAGTTTATTTAGTGAGTTGATTAAAATCAGCAGCTACCGCGAAGTGTGTCCTTATGGCTCGAAAAAGGGAATATTAGGGGTTAACCATGTCCCTGTGAAGATGTGTTTAGTGCAGTCTCTGATCTCCAGTTGCTGAGTGAGCCTCAGTCGCATCTCAACCACTCTCATGATCGGACATTAGCCAGAAGAAGGCTTGGTAGAGGCGCAGCTCTCAGTCCATGTTGGGTCCGCCTTGCCCTGATGCCAGCTCTCCTCCCTCTCTTTGTCTGGCACTTTCAGTTTCATTTCTCCCCTCTGGTCTGACTGGCCGCTCGGTGTATGCCGTTGTTGGAGATCCTCTCGAGGTCTGCTGCATTCAGTCTTAACTCCACACAACTTTTCCCGATGTTGATAGGTGCTTCTTTATTGTAGAAAATTCATGCTTCAGCAAAAGGGGCCATGGAGTCGAAAAATAGCAAAATATAGCAAAAATGTAGCAAGGATTTAAGGAGAATGAGTGAAGCATTCAAACAGATCAATATCATAGTAATGTTACCTGTAGCACCTCTTCCCCCACAGGTTTCGTGAACCGAAAGAATGCCTTTTGTTTGCTGTCCACAAGTGTTTTATAACATCATTACAAAACATGAGAAACACAGGCCACTTTGTGGCTGCTTTTATCCAAGGTGCCTTACAGTGCTGTGAACAGATACCACTTTTAATATGGGTGGGGGTTATTGCAACAGCCGACCGGACTATCTTCACTCAAATAACTTTAAGACAAACACATTAGAGCCACTGAGCCGCACCTGAAATCCACGTTTGAGCCGGAAAACCTTCTCTCTTGTGAAAACAGGCTTCAAAAACAGTCACTTTAACGGCCAGTGATGTAATCACAACTTCAGTTTTAGTTATGTACTGAGGGCTTCTGGCATGAACAGTGAGTTACATCACACTTTGTAATAGTAAAGGTTAAATAATGTGTTAGTATTCTGGATGAAAAAATGAGACATTTTAGAGTGAAGGTGCAACCAGAGAGTGTTTGCAATATACTGTTACCATTTTGCAAATGTAAGAACGGTATATACAGTGGTAAAATATGTCATTAACATTCACTGAAATTGCCTCCTGCACGTAAGTAAAATTTTTCTCAGGTATTAGTACTTCAGTATCTCCATTCTATGCTACACCTCTGCTCCACTATATTTTGGAAGCCATTGTATTTTTTTTCCCACTACATTTATTTGACAACACCAGATACTTTGCAGATTTAGATTATAAATACCAAAAAATGTCAGTCAACTAATAGATAATGATGTTGTGTTAGCCTCATTGAGGGAGCTCGCACTACATCCTCCAGAGACTTGTTCCATGCTTTTACTGCACAAACTGTAAATAATTTTTATCTCCTTTCAGAGACACACCTTAGTGTAAATAATTTTAGGGAGTTCTCTCCTAAATTCTTAAAGTAATTGGTTGACCGCAGAGAATATTTTTGACCGTTTATGCATGCTGATTTGTAAACCATGTCACTGGAATAGAGTGCCCCAGTAATGAGCCCTAATAAGTCGAGTTAGCATTTCTGCACCTTTGGTTCCCTCATCTGGAAATCTGTGGGTTTTTTAGGTTAGAAACTTGAAATAAGGTCTGTTACACACTTTATATAAAGTTTAAAAAGAAGCAGTATGTGTGTCTCAGCTTTGTGTTTACAAAAATATCAGGGTGGGGCGGCTGTGGCTCAGAGGTAGAGCGAGTTGTCCTTTAATCAGAAGGTCAGTGGTTTAATCCCTGACAACATGTCAAAGTATCCTTGAGAAAAATACTGAACCCCAAATTGCTCCCAATGCTACATAGTGTGTGAGTGTGTGTGAATGTTTACTGAGTAGCAGGTGGCACCTTGTACAGTGTCCTCTGCCACTGGTGTGTGAATGTGTGTGAATGGGTGATTGTGACATGTTGTTTAAGTGGTCAAAAACATCAATAAGCGCTATACAAGTATAATCCATTTACCAAAAAACACTGATGGAAGCCAGCATGATCAGAAATCGACATCACTATAAAAGTTATTTATTAGACTCTAGTTCCGGTATTGATAATATCCACAGTAAATAGTACCCAAAAGAAAGATTTGGGATTACCTGGGGCTGTAATTAAGCTTCAGTTTTAATAAACTGTTATTGAGAAGCAGAAATTTATTAAAAAGCTTCTTATTATTACCGGGTGCTCTTGATCTCATAAAGAAAATGCCTCAGCTGTTTGCCTCAGGGATTCCTCCACCTTAATGTTCTCAGTGAAGTGTTTTAACAGTTTTTGTTGGCAAACGTCAGTCACATCTCATAAATGCATTAAAGGTGCCATGATGTAAAGACATATATGATCTTTGGTGTTGTGAGGATGCTTTGAGATGTGAGATATAGGTGGAGGTTTAAGAGCTCGGCTGACTCCTCTCCTCCCCCGGGAAGCCTCAGCCGCTGAGTCCCCGGCCTTCACATTTCATTTAGTAAAAGGAGGAAGACTATCTTGATGCGTCGGACTTGTCTCAGCCAAGCAGGACCGTTGTGTAATGGCAGGATGTTCGTCTGATCGCCATTCAGCCAACTATGGTAGGGTTTGTCGGAGGGCACGGGGTTTACGTCACCAGGGTGTAAAGGAGGGCATGGGAGGATACTGTACCCTGCCGTCTGTGTCTATCTTTGGATGCTGAGAATCCTGGCCGAGACAACGACAGGCTGAGGACGTGCAGTGAGATATATGAGGAACATCTGCTGGTCGCCGTCCAGGAAGATTCACTGGGAAAAGATATCAGGGTGGGCTGCCGCTGTTGCTGCGTGTGTGCTGCTTCTGTGTGTGGTAGCTGTTTATATACTGAGCAACAATTTAAAAGTAACAGGTTTAACCCCCTAAAACCTGGATCGACATCAGTTTTCTTCAGATGCCTTTTGGGAGCAATTTAAATCTTTGAAACCAAAGCAAACTGGTGTGATTGCAGTTTTGCAATTGTAATTTTTATTCATTTTAACATTCATTTCAAAATGCTGACTTCATAGACTTTAAAATACAAATTATATAGATATAAAAGGGATTCAGAGTAAAGAAGAAATCAAATTAAATCAAATCATATTAGATATACTAAGCCAAAACAATGTGCAGACTGAAATATCTGGACGTAAGTGTAGAAATAAACTTGTGCACTGTAGCTCCCGCTGTTTGCAATCCATTTCTTTATGTTGGCTCCACACACACACACACACACGCACGCACACACACACACACACACAGACACACACACCCAAACCTATAAAAATCCAGGGAGGAATGCTTGGACGTCAGCGCTCTGCTAATGTTATGTTATATTTGTACATAGGTGGAAGGAACATCGGTGGCACTGTGGAAAAGTGGACAATTTTTAGAGTGAAGGCCTAAAACAAGAATCCCTTGTTAGAAATATTATAACATTATAACTCCAGCACTGCCGGAGCAGCAGATAGGAGCGCTGACGGCTCATAACGAGACAGAACGCAGAGTTCGTCTGGCCAGTTCTCTGGAAATTAAAGGTGATGTGTTATTTGTTGTTGATAAGCTGCAGAACAGCCTGTCAGAGGAAATGAGCTAATAAACCTACACAAATGTTACACTTTTACAGACTCTTCTGTGCAAATGTTTTTCAAATTTTTAATCTCTCTTGCTGTTTTCTGATGTTGTTTATGTATTTTGAAATTATGGGTGATTCTACCACTGTTTGTGGCTCTTTTAAAAGTTTTCAATGCACTTATGCATCATAAAAAGACTTGGTGATGGATTTATTTACAAATAACTGGTGCAACCAAATCCTGATTGATTGGGTCACATCATTTTCAATGTTCAGTCACCATTTATAGTTGCTGCTTTAATATATCAAATTTCCTTGGCCTATATTTGGCCTATAGTTGGTCGTGTAGTCTGCATGGTGTCTTGGGTTTAACTCATGTTTCAGTTCATTTTTGTGATATCTAAGTACGCAAGGCAGGAAAAAACATCAACAAGCTTTATTTGACAATAAAAAATAATACAGCAGGCCGTCCAAAAATCGTGTTTGGTCCACTACCAACTTGATGTCCGATGTATTTCTGTGTAATCTCACATCCCAGCTAGCAGGGAACATTTCCACAACACTGACTAATGTTGCCTACAAGTTGCAATAATGTTGTCAAGAAAAAAAATATAATCTAATCTTCCAAGAATGTTTTAACGAGATTTACTATTTCAAACAAGATTAAATGCTGACTAAGACATGAAACGTTCCCACAATGTTACATGAGAACAAAGGAGGCACGTTTCCAAAGTAACACTCAGAACATGTTAATGAGGAGTTACATAATAAGGTATGTTAACAAAAAAAAACACTTATTACTTTTTAGTTGTTTACAGAGAATGTTACCCTAAATTTAAAAAGAGCATTCTGGGAACTAAAAGAAAACTTGCCACTAAAAACAGTACGAAAACTTTGCATTGGTTGCATTGTACCATTCTCAAAATGTTTTTAGAACAAAAGAAATTGCAAGCTGGGTCAAAAACTTATAACAATTTACTTCATATAATATATACTTTCTATATAATATATTATGTAAATATACGCAAAACTTTATAATCCACTACTATACACTTTTTGAAATATACAGAAACTATTTTGTAATAACATCAGACCTAATATGTCATGTACCAAAACACAATTTTTACATGTATTTATGTGTGTTGTGGCTCCTAACACCACTCCTGCCTTTTATGGAAGCATCTGCATTCATCTGCACCCGTTCGGTCATAAAGGGCCCCGAGGTTGAGAGCCACTCATGTAGAGAGATATGCTTATATAAAAATGGGTTGGTGAGGCAGATATTATACATTAAGTCATTCGGGTCAAAAGGAGGCTCAAGCAATACAAACAGACTTCTCACACCAACCTGCATGAGGCGTGCAAAGAAAGATACAAAGAGTTGTTTACAAAGCTTCACAGCCACCAGAGCTGCATGGAGGGGTGTGTGTGTGAGTGTGTGTGAGTGTGTGTTGGCATTCACTCCTCAGGTGCAGGTGAGCGCTGCAGGTTGTCTTGACTTGACCTGAAAACACGACGAATACAAAGCCAGGTCAGCTCCTAAAATAAACCTCGGGGCAGGTGGGAAAGACACTAAATAGTGGCGGCGACTTACACATCAGGGCGGCCAGGGCATGGTTGCCATGTGCATTGGTTGCCATGCCAACGCTCATCATAACCATGGAGTTAGTGAGCTGTTTGTCTTATTTTGCCTGTTTTTATTTTATTTTTAGATGTGATGCATCTAATCGAGCTCGCTTGTGTAGCTCACACACCTGCAACCTGTTCAGGAACATGTTGTCCTTCAGCTGATCTGAAAACAAGATTACCTCCAAAACTGAAACATGTGTGCAGAGGAAAATCCATTTGGACCTTTTATCACTGTTTAAACCAAAATTTGCTTTATTTCTTTCAAAATTTATGGGAAGAAGGCAGTGAGCAACTTAAGAATTAAGAAATAACACAAAAAATTTAAGAACAAAATTTTAAGTCCATTAAAAATGAATATAATTAATGGTCATTTACAAAAAAAGTAGTTCTGTGGAAAATCTTCCCTAGCTTATTGACGAAGTTGATAGATAGAAGTAATGAGCAACTTGGTAAGGAATAAATAAAAGAGGTAGAGAAAAATTACTATTTGTAGTGATCATAATTTCATCCTTTAAATTATGTTACTATATTATTTTTTTTATCAACTATCCTAGCCAGTTTACTTTCTTCTATCATTATTTATTTATTTATTTATTTTTACCAATTTCTCATTAAATTTTCAGTCGTTTATTTTTCTTTTTTTTTGGGTAATTACCTTATTCCCATTTTTTTTCTAAAGAAAACCAGGCCAATTTTCTTGGTTGCCCTCTTTAGTCAGTCTATCTCTGTTTTCACTTGGTCAGCCTATAGTTAACTTGATCTCTTGGTTTTTGGGTCTCAGTTTATAGTGTTTTTTTCCCCCCTGTGTTCCTGTGTTGTCTTCCCCTCGTTTACCATCTACACGCCTGTCCTGCATCAGCCTCGTTAGTCCCTCCCTGCTGCTCAGTGTCTCCCAGCCAATCAGCTCGCTGCCTGCTCTTCCTCCTCATCACCTCATTCTCCTTTTCTCCACCTGCACTTCATCCCCTCATCACTCCAGTTTGTATTTAAGTCCTGGTTTTCAGTTCAGACTCTGTTGAATCTTTGTTGTGGTTGTGTGAGTCTCTGTTTGTTTTTTCTCTGCTCTGAATCTCATGACAGAAACACATTTCTTTTTTTTTTTAAAAAAAGCACAGCAGTTAACAATATATGTTTAACTCTTTGAAGCTTGAACAGCAGTTTTCTTGTGCTGCATTGAAACACTGCACTGCACTGCACACATGCATTTAAACCTCTGCAACCTGAGCAAATTGGTTGGATTTATTTTGAAAACATGGCTAAAAGGCAATGAGAAACTTGGTAAGAAATGTCCTACAAATTGCCAGAAACTAGGAAAAAAAGAGACAGAGAGAAACTGTAGAGGGTATTAAGCTTGTCATCTGCTGCAGATACAAATCTTCCCACCAATTTTCCATCTCCATGCACATAAAAATAAATCTAAATCCTCTTGAATTCACACTTACAGTCACTTATTAACCGAGTGATACACAAAGCAAACTGAAAACAGAGGGGTAAAAGTGTGTCAGAGAGACGACTTAGATTATCTGTTTCTTTCAGTTTCTGTTTGTTGGGTCTGTAACCAGATGGTGGATGTGGCATTTATTTAGGTCAGTGATGTTTCACATTTCCTCCATGCCCTACAGAGGGGAAACTTTAGCCACCACTCTTTTTTTTTAACCTCAAAGAAATCAGAGGAAAATCTGTTAGAAATTTAGACTCACCCAGTGAATCAGTCTGCAAAGTATTATCACTGAAGAATTAGATGAAGAAATGACACAGAAATTTGAATCATTTGCAGAGATGTTACTGATGTTTTAATGTGCTAACTAGACATTTTAAGCCACATGTTACAAGGTTAAACCAGGAGAAAATGTCGTGTGCGCGATGCTGCTGTCTGACTTCCCTGCAGAGAGGACGCAGTGGAGCCCAGTCTTTCATCATTTGGCCATTCAAAGTGAAATTTCTGAGATCTTAGCACATTTATAAGATTTTAGGATGATGGTGGGTTTTTAGGACATTTTCTAGGGCTTTTGGACACTAGGATCTTAGCTAGGATCCTCCACTGGCACTGTTTTTTGATAAACAAACTCTATTTTGATGCTTTTTATGCACTCTGGCACCTTATGTATACTGACAGTACAAAAACAATTTCCAGTTTGAGTCACACTGTCGGGGCCCAGATTTGGCTTGCAAGTGGCCTGTAAATTGAGTATCACTGTGCTAAAGATTTTAAACACTTTGCGACATTCAGAGCGCTTATATAACGAGCATTAACGTAACAGCAAACTGCTATTTGCAATAGTAATGATTTGTTGTGGTGAGCTAATCCAGTTGTGCATGCATGTGTTGGTTCATGTTCGTGACCCCGGGCTTGACCGTCATCGCCACGACGGCGGACGGCTGACACTGGGACAGCTTTCTTGTGAGTTTTTTTTTTTCATGTTATTTAAAGGTATCCTTTTTTGTTGCTAATGATTCATGAGCGCATTTAAAGTAGAAATCTGTCGTTCTAATATTTTTTCTGTGTTTGGAAAGTAATTGGGTTCTGCACAGCTTTATTCGTCATCCAACAAAAAGGTTATGAACCGAAACCTTGCACGCTGAGACTAATGCTATTTTTTGTGAAAATGAGTAGTGGAGAGACGTCAGAATACATCACATTTCTGTTTTTCGGTCAAATAACTTTCCAGGGTTATGACGGGTGTGAAAAAATGCAGAAAATTTGAGTCGGCATGTAATTTGACGCAATGTGAGGTCGTATTTATTTTTAAATGTGTAGAAATTTCTGATGAATAACATGAATTTGCTTTGCGATGGTCTTAACTCCTGTCCAGCACACATGTTCATGCTCTGTTACATAACTTCAGTGACACAACAAGTAGCGTTCTGCTTCGGTGGGAGTGAACAGAGATACAGTTTAATTGGCCCAGTTCCCATAAACTGTAAACTGCATGCTCTGTTAACAAGCTTTAAGACTGACGTATATGTAGCTTTGATGTGCTGTAAAATATCTCTGAACACACACACACACACACACATACACACATACAGAGATGTTGTTTTCTCTGTTGCAGTTTGTGCTAACTGGCCATCCAATGCCAAAGCATCACACACAGTGTACCCACACAGTCAAACAGTGAACATAAAGGGGCGAGTAATTATTGTAAAATTAATTAGAGGATGTCTTTGCATAAACAAACATTCAGTACTTTGGCTGTGGTCGAAACACGTGCAGCAACATGCTCCTCCCGTGCACATATAGTTTCGGTGGACATACACGCTCACTTGCCTGCTGCAACTTGAAAAAAAAGTTAAAGAATAAATAAATAACCAAGATAAAATGTTTAAAAGGTTATTTTTTTGTAAAATTGTATAAAATAAAACCTAATTAATATGTTGTAATTAAATTAGTTAATTTATCTTTAGTAAGATATAGGTAGTAGTAGTAAACTACCTGTAATTCTGATAATCTGTTAATCATTTAAATTATTTTACTCGGTAAAATACCAAATATTCTCTGTTTCCAGCTTCTCCAGTTGAATGCAACAACAAGGATTCATTAAAAATGAGACTGATCACTAAATAAAGTGATAATTAGTGTGCAATCGTAGCCCTAACTCACACACAGTACCTTGTTAAGATGTCAGCAGTGTTAATAAGTGGACTCTCTGTTTTGGCTAAAATGGAACTTACATTAAAATGTTTAAAACATGGAATAATATTTAAGTGTTATAAATCAGCCTTAACTGTATAATATACAGGACATAAACTCTTTAACTGCAGAGAAGGTTTATAAAAAGAGACATTAAAAGCTGCAAACTCTTAAATGTTTGTTTACATGGAGATTTTGTTCCGGGTGATTTAGATGTTAATAGTGTAGTCAGGATGTCAGCGTACGAGAATCAGTGGATGCAACGTGATTGGTGGTCAGAGGGTTGAACTAATCCAAGCACACACTCATAAACACACAGACACACAGAGAATAACATATTGTACTGAATAGGACAATGGATAAAATTAAAATTAAAAAACGTCCCCTTCAACAAAATCATTAGATAAACATTTGATTTCTTTGTTTGCTAAAAGACAGAATGAGAACTTTGACTTAAATATGTGCACAGACACACAAAACATCAGCACATTTAATTATTATTAAACTACAAATCACATTTTCTTCACTGCTTCTTGGCCAAATAATTTTCTAGGGTTTTGACAGATGTGGGAAAAAATGCAGAAAATCAAACCTGTTCTGAGAAATGTAACAATGGACAAAAGTATGACACAACCTGAGGGCGTATTTGGTTTTTTTTGTGTAGATAAAATTTAAATTTTAAAAAAAGTTACCCTTTAACAAAATCAATATTTTTGATTTTGCTTCAAAGTAGGCTTAGACAGAGCGAGAGATTTTGTTTAAACATATACACAGACGCACAAAACATCAGCACACAACACACAATAATTTGACATCATAATTATTTTATTACAAATGCAAACTTCTAACTGCAATTAATGGTTTTACACTGGCGGGTTCTGCAAAATTTGAAAAGAGTTTTTAGATTTTTGGATTAAAAATATAGTAAGAGTTTATAAAATATGTTTAGTTATAAATTAAATGATCACAGTTTACCCAAATACAGCTGCAATGATTAGTTGATTAATCAATCAGTCCGTTCATAGAAAATTAATTGCCAACTATTTGGACAAACACATATGTCGTTTTCTTCTTTTTCTATAATTTTGACTTTTGTGAGGTGTTTCTGTCTGGTTATTTTTTGATAAATTTGAGTTTTTTTTTGTTTTGTTTTTGTTTTTTAAGATTTGATTGTATTGGATCCTTTTACTTTTAATTGGCTACTTTAAATACATTTTCCTGATAACACTTGCTTTTTCTCCCATTTTCAATGCAGGACTTTTAGTTGTAGCACAGTATTTTCACAGGATCGTATAAGTATTTTTACTGAATTAAAGGATACATCCTCCACCACTGTTTATCTTTCTTTTTACTCTTAGGTATTCCAATCAGTGAAATCCATCATCTGGTACATGATTTAATTGTGCAGTCCTGCAGATTGTAACAACCAAATATCTTTTGCAGCAGATTATTATATAGTATTACTTGCTCTCTTACCTCTCTTCCTTTTTTGTCCTTGTCCTTGTCGTTTTTTCTCGCTCTCTGTCAGTTCAGCTTGTGAAAAACGTCATTTCACAGTAACCAACATCTACATGACCTGAGACTTTCCCCTCCAGCCAGAGTCTTGTTGTTTTTGTCTTCACAGACGCGCCCAGTTTCATCCGCACTTCATTTGGAAGCTGCAGTATGTCGGGTCGCATCAAGTCAAGGAGATTTTTATTGTCACATATACAGTAACAGTGGGGTAAAGTCTACTGTGTGTCCTCCAGTGGATTAAAAAAAAAAAAAAAAAAAACATGACAGAAATACGTTGAGTGTTCAAATTTCATTTATGTATTTATTTATTTATCTAAAAGGGGCAATGTTTAAAACTGTTTAAAACATAACTCTTACCATCTGATGCACCGTACCAGATTATATCTTAGAGCTAATTCACATCTGCAGTCCTTTGGCAGGTGAGAACAAAGATATGGCACAATAACATGATAATATAAAATTAAATAAAAAATTACAAGACAAAATACTCACAACTGGACCCCAGGAAGACAATGGGGTCACATATATGCTTGCTTGTCGAATTAAAAACAAGCTTAAAGTCCAGATTTTATGGTGCAACCAAGCACAGAAGTTGGAAACAAAAAATGTATTTTCACAAGATAAAACATTCAGTTTTAGAGAGTTGGTGTTGGGTGAAAGTTGTGGTTGTAAAAGTGATGTCAGGTCCAGATTTCAAAGGGTTAATAAGGAAAATAGGTGCAAGAATATGTCCTTACTTGGTGTTTTGAGTTCTTTTTTTATTTATTAGACAACGTACAGAAGTTGCAAACTCAACACTTTACACATCTCACAGCAACTACAGACAACATAATCTATTTTAATTTTTTTTTTTTTGTTTTTTGACAGAGGATTTTTGTCTTTATTTGACAGATGACACTGCAGACCAGAAAATGCACAGAGAGGGGTATGACCTGTAAGCACTGTAAGCGCGGTAACCATGTCTTTTGTTGATGAGTTTGCGCTCACACTTCATATTTGTCCAGCATGCACCTTCCTTCTCTTTCATCACTGCTTTATGCCAAACATACAGACAAACATCTCTTCTTTTTCTGCTCTCACAAGTCGTCATTCCTTCATTTATCCTCCCCTTCTCCACCCTTTGCCATTATTCTCTTTCACCTGCACGTCTTTATGCACCTTCCCACAAGTTTTCCTGGTGTTGGCAGCACAATAACAGAGTGCAGCAGTGATTACACACATCTGTCTGCACGCAGGGCCCCTTTAAGAGCGCTTCACGTGCCTCTGCTCACTGTAGCACTCACCTCCAGTGGGGCTGGGTGGGCGGGAAGTAAAGCATTTTTGCCCCCTTCATTTAACTAACACATTTAAAAGTAATTACAGGGATATGTTTCTTAGTTTGACCTAAATTCTACAGTAAATTGTGAGGCTACATTTCATGTTTTAGCCTAAATTTCGCAGGTAATTATAGGTATACAATTCCTCGTTTAACTGAAAATGCTGTAGTTAATAACAGGGATACATTTCATAATTTGCTTTCACAAGCAGAATATCCTCTCAGCGGTCCTCAGATGGCCTCCTGGGCGTACGAGTTACAACTATTAAGAGAGAGAAAATGCCACAACTGTTTGACTGCAAAGCCCCGGAGGCGAAAAGAAGCTCGAGTGAAAATTTCAAAGGCTTGACACGTGTGAAAAACTGTCAAGGGCAAAAGTAATATTATGAAGCTGATAGATTGACAGTTGCCTTGTGCCCCAGATTCTGGTTAAAGCAGCAGACATTTCTCTGAAGTGGCTTTTTCTGCTTTCTCTTGACATAAGTGCAGCTGTTCCAAATGATGATTGACAAGATAATTCATTTTGGATAAGAAAAAGATAAGATTTAATCATCCTTAAATTAGATGTTGTGAGTCTTTCATTTAATTTTTTTTGCTATCATAAAACAGTGATCAAAGGGATAGTTGAGATCTTTTGAAGTGGGATTGTATGACGTACTTATCAGTAATACCTTTTCACACAGAAATCTGGCCCGTTTTATGCCTCCTTTGCATTGCATACATAGAACCAAACAACCTGCTGCTTCAGTGTGTGATTTTAGATAGCATGCCGGCATCACAGAACCAAAAGAGGTGTGACGTGTGTGACATACACAACATAAATATGTCGGCCTTTATTGTGACAGATACGTGTCGGCAACACTTACAAACAATAACATGACAGTAACAATCATCATCTTAGATTTCCCAATTTGCAGATATTATGTCTGCTGTTCTTCCTCTTTGAGACAGCCACTAACTGCTACCGGCTAAAACTAAAAGCTAAACAAAACATACAAGCACAGCTAATTGTAAATGATTATCATATACATCAGAAAACAATATAAAAACCATCAACCTGACCTTGGTGGCTGCAATTCCCCAGCACGTCTCCAGAACGTTACTTAAAATACTGATTGTTGAAATGCAAAACTTTCCTCAAGCCTGCCAAGTTCAACGCCTTCCCCCGTCATTTTCAGCCATGGAGACTTTCAGTCATTGAACTGTTCATTTTGCATTCTTTGCATGAAGGTTATTTTTGTTTAATATTTTTTAACAAGGGAAAATCAGACTTTTTTTTACAAAACGCAAGGCAAAATAAAGAAATTCCTACCTTGAACAGGCAGTGTAAAATAGGCTACAGTCAGTGTATCACCTACAGTTTAGAGAAGCAGGTAGGAGCACTGCCAAGGAAGTTAAACAATGTATTGTTGTGGATGTGTGCACAACAAAATGTATTCTAAGACACCTAAAATATGTATTCCTTTCTATATATACCAATATTTAATTTATTTATTTATTTTTTTTAGGTGGTGAAAATACGTTTGTTGCTGCCCCCGTCGCAGCAGGAACTAAATTGCTTATCTTATGTAGCTACCTCACAAAATCCCACTTCAAAAACTCCAAACTACCCCTTAATCTTCTTTGTAGAGTACGTCTTTTACTACTAGATACAAAACAACTTCGGCCTATCTTTATCGTTTCTTTGAGCATCTGCAAACTCTTTCTTTGTCATTCTTTTCTCACTGAACACTCCTGGATAGTGTGCCACTGTTCCCAGTTTCTCTGCATAGATTTTCCCAGCCAGTCTGGGGATTTGGAGAGCTCAGGGGGCCTTTTCTGTAACCTCTTGGACTACTGTGTCCAAACTGGGTCTGAGGACTCCCAGGGGCCTCTGAGAGCTCTTCACGGAGGAGAAGGATTTCAATTTAACTGCTAATTTATACAAATAACTACAAAACAGAGGCTGTTTTAAGAGGTCTAATTTCAGACTAAAACCACTCTGAACATAATCTAAATGTTCTCAGATGAGGATTTCAGGGGTCTACCTGACCGACATTCTGGCGAGAAAACATTTGGGGATCTGGGCTGTGGGCTCCACATTAGCATTAAAGTGTGTAAATGCATGGCAGTTGGCAGCCCGGTGGCGCGGTGCTTTACAGTAACAGATGGACTTTAGTGTGTCGACTGCTCAGCCAGGAGAGCTTTTTGGCTGTCATCTCCAGCACACTCCTGTCATGTGCCGCCAACCAGGGAAAACTCCGCACTAGCACAACCACAAAACTCCAGCCACAGCGAGGCAGCTTTGTGAATATGTCCTGTGTGTCAGAGACATCACCACGGCTTAAACAATAAATACAAGTAGGAGACCAAATTCCTCTGACAAAGGCCGCTGCACTCTGGCTGCATTTCCGAGAAGAAGTCGATCACGTTGCTCTGGATCTCCATTAATGCCATTATGCGAATCCAAGTTTTCTCCAGCTGCAGCCCGTGACCAAATTAACCCGCTAGAGGTCCGCGGGGCAAATGTTTAGTGTTGGTCGCCTACTAATGCTGCACGACTTTTAGGACAATCCGGAAAACACAAATAAACAGTCCGACAGAATGGCAGGAAAAAACATGCATGATGATATGTTGCGATGGTGATGCCGTATTGTTTACAAAAACTTCAGTAAAATTTATTCAATAATTTTTTGTATATTATTTGATATAATAATTCTGATAATGTCTGATATTGTCCGATATTGTCTGGCTTGCCAACATGTTCTCATCCTTACTTGTCGCTTTGTTTTTTGTTTGTTTGTTCTCTTTTCTTTTTATATCTGTTTGTTGTTTTTATCTGTTTTTTTTTAACTTGTTTTTACTGCCGTGCTGTGTTATTCTTTTTATTGTGAGCTGCTTGGCCCTATAATTTCCTTTGGGATTAAAAGAGTTAATCCAATCTAATCTAACATGTTTCACTCTGTTAGTGGATTTCAGCGTTAACATATCCTCGTGCGTCTGATATTTATGTCCCAGGATGCTGCTACAGTGATATCAACAAACTCAGACCAGCAGAACAACTTGGCTAGAAATGTCCCACAAATTGCAAGAAATTCGTAAAAGCTGAAAGCGAAGAAAACAACTGGAGATCTGTTTAAAAAAACAAAGAGGAGGATTATTAGGAAATGATCCCAATAAAGGCGTGTGTGTTTATTTTCAGGTAATTTTCTTGTAACTTTTTTACCTTTTTTTTGACGATGTTAAGTTGCTTGTTGCCCTCTCCCCATGTTTTTGCAAGAAATCAAACCAATTAGCTCAGGTTTCAAAGGGTTAACTGCTGTAAATTGACAAGCCATCTTAAAACATGAACAACAGACGCAGCATATATGCAGATGATGTTGCAGTAGTTTTTGTAGAGATGCTTTGAATTGTGTAATTTCTTTCCACTCTGATTCATTTGCAGTAAAAGTGGGCAAAGACTGCAAACGCTGAATTGAACAAGCTGACAGACTGACTGAAAACAAAACTGCAGCAGAATTCTGCTGCATGGATGAACATCCAGCTTGTTTTGTCCAGAAGCATCAGAGTGCATCGTCCAAGTCTCTGTCCAGGCCAGAAGATGAAAGACGGTGTGGGGCTGTGGCGCGTCCTTTTCCAATGAGCTCATCCAAACACAGACAAAACTCATTCAGTAACCACAGAGCAGCCGGGAGGACGGAGGGAAGGAGTGTATCAGCAGGAGGACGGAGAGAAAGGTTGTTCTTGGAAAACAGGGTTGGAGCATCTACTAAAAAGGGGGGAAGTTGGGTGAATATTCAGCACCTGTGTGGTTTTGTTGGCCTTGCTGACGTTCGGTGGTGAGCAGGGATTTTTGGTTGTGATGAGGATTCACGAGAAGCGGCCAAACAAAGCAGCAATTAGTCATGGAGAGAAATTACAACCATAATGCATTTTAATGTGGCGTCTTATTCGTCATCTGCGTTGGAATTCTTGTTTTGCTCTGCGTGCACCGTCAGATGGACATCAAATATGAGATAGTCCTCCTACTTCTCAAGTGGTGGAAGAAGTACTCAGAGCTTTTACTTAAGTAAAAGTATCAATATCACAAGAAAAAATACTTTGTTACAAGTCAAAGTGAATTTGAAATTTTACATAAGTTAAAGTCCATAAGTATTTGCATCAAAATATACTTAAAATAACTATATTGATAGAATGTTTGTTGGCATTGCACATTTTTGCAAACCGCTTTCATTTGTACATTATTATGCATTTTATGTTTCAACAAATTGGTTAAAATGTGGTTAGTTTTGGGCACATGAACCACTTGGTTATAGTTAGTACCATCATGTTTTGGTTTAAAATTTCTGTGTTTTGTGGCATAGTCCTGGTTGGAAAAGCAGCAGTTACTCTGTAAAATAAAAATTGCTGTTTCCTGCACTACTGCATCTGGTGGCACCATACCAGCAAAAAATGCAGCAACTTCTCTTTAAAAATTATAGCTTTTTTGTTGATTTTACCAAAAAAAGCGATTTCTTGGTAAAATCAAATTCTTTTCGTGGCACTGTCCCTGCTGGAAATGCAACAATGTATCAGTAAGAAACAGCTGCTGTTTGTGGTGCCGTCTCAGATGTAAAAAGACAGCAATGTTTTGGTAAAACACAACCACTTTTTGTGGCACTATTTTGGCAGGAAACACTGCAATGTCTTGGTAAAATTAATCACTTTTTATGGCACTATCTCCATTGAAAAAAAAAAAGAAAGGTCGCTAAAAAACACAATACTCACTAAAGCAAAATGCCAATCCATCCATCCTGTCCTCCACCTCCCAAATAGTCAGCTTATATACTAGATTACTTCAGGAATATTGCTATGATATGTACAAAATGTATAAATGTATCAGTGGTTTTCAGGAATGTATAATGCCAACATTTTTGTCATGTTACACTTCACTCCCACAACACATTCTTGAGTCTCCATTTTAACACAGAGAGATTTTTCGGAGGGAGATTGATTTGAACCAGGAACCCTTTTTGCTTTGAGTTAACAGATAATCGCCGAGCTTCGGGCCACCTGGTGAGGATGATGTAGGTTACTTTCCTTATTAATCATTTTTACCATGATGAAAAAACAATCCGCATCAATCCATCCTCCCTTGAGCGAAATGAAGGTCAAGAACAAGCCCGGCCAAGGGAAACACATTTTTAAGAAAAATAGGTTTGTCTGCCAACTGACCATACCAGGCAGCCGCCCATGGATGCAGCTGTGTAGTCTGATCACTGACCAGCTATTTTGGCATTTAGTTTTCTGGGGTTTTTTTCTTTTGTTTTGTTTTTAATTTTTAGTATTTCTGTTATTTATTTTTTTTTATCCTAAATCTTTCGTTGCAAAAAAACCCTGCAAAATTCATTGCATTTAGGCCACAACAATCCCCAAAACAGTCCAGCTTCTTTTGTGTTTATCTATTTATTTATTTTTATTTATATATTTTATTTATTTAGTGTTTCTGTAAAAAAAAAAAAAAAAAAAAAAAAAAAAAAATCAGTCACATGCCAGGCCAGAAACTTTTTTTTTTTTTTTTTTTTTTTTTTTTTTTTTTTTTTTTTTTTTTTGCTTACAATTTATTTCTGTAAAAACATTAAATAAATTGTAAGCTATGCCATTTTTATTGTATTTTTTCCCTTTTGTCTTTTGACTTTTATAATATTTCTTTTCTGTTTTTTGTTATGCACCAAGACAACCGACTTCGCAACCAGATTGTGATTCTGAATTAATGGTGTCTTAGGAGACAATATAGAACAAGATAACAAGATTAGGTGATCTGTTATTTAAGAAGCAATGAACTGATCCTATCCAGCTCTGTATTATGTAACTTTGGTTGCTTGGTAGTTAGATAACCATTTATGAAACTTTGTGAGTGTGTTGACAGCACACACACAGGCCATCACAGTGTTTATCAAACATGTGACTCCCCCTGAAAAGGATGTCTGCTCTTTGGGGGATTCTCCACATTACCTAACTGCAGGTGTTTTTACACAACTTTCCTTGAATGACCCTTTCAGACTGGATCATTATAAATTAACCCTAATGATCAGTTTGGCTCCAAAATATCCAGCTGTGTTTATGTGGAAAACATTTCCTTGCATCCATCATTCACATTTAAAAGAGATGCCTTCAAACTTCAATTACTGGGTTATTTCTCTTTCTGATGCAGCACCTTGATGTCCTCCACGCTCTCTGCTCACGTTGCCATGGTACCACCATCACACTGCCACAGGTGAATGACGTAAGTTTCCATTATTGGTCTCGCAGTACAGACAAATTGTGATTTTAACCTTGTATTGAGGAGAAATCGTGAGAGCCTATAAATAGGTTGAACAGTTCAAAAAGAAAATTCTCTTTTGTGCTAATTGAACTGTAACACATTCATCAGGTCTGTTAGTCGACGTCAAGAGATGAAAAGTCTCATGAAAGTGTTTGACATTTTAGTGCAACTTTTTAGCCTGGCTTCAAATCTTCAGCTGATATTACTTGATATTTGTCTTTTGAAATACAAATAAACTACCAGAAGTACCACTCGTGGTCGCAGTAAAGTTTTTCTTACAGTTCACATTCATGTCTGTGAAAACATGAATGCTTCACACACGTCAACACGCAGCACAGAAGATCTAAATTAATGGTTCCCAACAAGTGGGTCACAGTTCAAAAGTCATTCTGAAGGTGACTTTTGAGCAGTAAATTTCTGGCACATAGCTTTAATTTTGAAGTGCCCTGAGCCAAAATATGTGGTCATTTATCAAATCTGTGGTCCCTGAACTAATGATGAAAGACAGATCTGGTTCCTGTGGCTGCAGCGGTTGGGAAACACTGGTCTAAACAACCAGCACAGTTTCAAGGTGGACTAGACAAAATTAATGTCACCAATTCAGTGTTTGACCAAATATCTCTTCCTCTGCTCCTGAGATATGACGCTGATGGTCTGAAAAGTGTTTTTGCAGAACATTGTGATATCACAGTAAAGTTCAACTTTGGCCTTTTGCATTTATAAATGTAATTATCTGTAAAAAAAAAAATTGTTACAAGCTATGATTTTCCACTTGTACAGTTGATCTGAGAGTTGTGCAGCTCATCCATGAGTGTTGTTGTGGAGGAAATAATATTTCTATTTTGCATCTGTTCTAAAAAGGTCAAATCAATGACAGATTCAACCGTCATGAGGCACCTTATGGCCTATTTTCTCCCTCTGACTAACAGCACAGAATATCAGGTTTGGTCCTGTGTGTGTGTGTGTGTGTGTGTGTGTGTGTGTGTGTGTGTGTGTGTCTGTCTTTGAGCGTAGTTTTCCCCTGAGGAGCATGACAGAGACAGGTATGCATCATCAGTCATCAGAAGGTGCTGGCGGCATATGCAGTCATTCACTCTATTCCTCAGTGATAATAATCTGAGGGGAAGTTTTCCTTCTTTTCTCTCCTCACGACACGGCTGCTCTGCAAGGAACACGCAAGCTGAGGACAAAACGCGTTTGTTGTCTGTCCACCTGGACCTTTATACTTACCCACACTGTCCCTCTGAGGACATTGTTCCCACATTAAAAACCAAATACGGGGAAGCTGTCTTTAGCTGCTCTGCTGCATGTAAAGCCTCCTGCAGACTGTCAGATTTTAGCATTTTTTTAAGTTTAGTGCAAGTTACACAAGGCAGGTTTTCATTACAGATTTGTGCAAAACTCAAGCGATATTTTCGAAATGTTGATAAAACAGAGATGACTGCGTTTCCACTGAGCGATGTTATGCAACTTATCTCTCAATCACATTCCAGGAAGCGTGGTAATGGATGTTCATAACATGAGCAGGTTTATTTCTATTGTAGCCGCCGCACTAGCCGTCATTATTTCCAACTGAAGGCGACGTAGGCGTGTTATATGAGCGATAACGGAAAGGCGAGCCATTTATATGTGGAAGCGACCGTGTATGATGGATATCTGGGAGGTAATAGTCCACGGTTTCACAGAGAAATTGTGGATTTACAATTTTATTTAAAAGGCATCCCAAAAGCTGGTGGTCATGTGTCTATTATACTGAACAACCTTAAAGCTACTAACTTGATATTCTCTTTATTTATTTTTTTTTTTTTAACCTAGCATTTTACCAGTTTCAGGTCATTTGTTGGATCTGTTGCTACTGTCTGATGGTCAAATGTGAAGCACTTTTTGAATTACTCTGCATGAAATGTGCTGCACAAATAAAGCTGCCTCGCCTCTCCTTGTTGCACGCTGGGTTCACACACTCTTGAGGCTTTTTGAACAGGACGATGCCAGCAGTCAGAGCAGATCACGTGAGGCTAACAGAACAGGGACACACTGGGAATTGTCAGGTTTGGTTTAAAATTGGAAGTCATGCACAGCAGCAGTGGCTTAGTGGTTGTTTTTATGGAATAATGGAGCCTGTCTCTTTCGAAGAAAGATAGAAAGAGGGGCTTCATACGTTATTATGTATTTGATATTGTATATTGAAATGTAGAATAACACCGGTTATTTTTATGGTCACAAATCTGTTGGTTAGAAAAGAAAAGATCATGTTTTGGCTTAAAATCCTACATTTGGAGCACGAAAACCAGTCAAAACGTGGCAATGAGTTGCTAAAAAAAAAACACAAAAAAAACCCCCATTCAGTGGCACAAAAACTACTGGGAAAGTGGCAACAGAGTGCTAAAAAGCACCGACCTTCAGCGGCAGAAAAGCCACTGGAAAAGTGGTGACAGGTCACTAATAAAATCCCTTGTTTGGTGGCACAAAAGCCACAAAAAAGCAGTAATGGGTCACTAAAAAAACCTACATTCTTCTGCACAAAGGTTGCTAGAAAATCAGCAACAGGTTGCTAAAAAATACTTATATTCTGCAGCAAAAATACACTGAAAAAAGCAATGACAGGTTGTTTAAAAGAGGAAAGGGAGAGGGGAATGTGATAATGATGGTGGGAAGAAATGAAGAAAAGGAGCAAACCTGGAAATAGAAATGAAGTTAACAGAGAAGGGAGAAAGAAAAGAGCAAAGGCAGGTTCAACGGAGGGTAGAACCACGGGAGGCAGGCTGGGGAGTTAAAGGAGAGACTTGAAGGGAGAAAGTAGCCCGGTTCTTTTTTGGACAAGACCCGGTGTGATCTCGGGTCAGTTCCAGCCAGCACCAGTCATCTCCGGTTAATCATCATCCGTCTGGATGCTGGCACTCAGAAAGCCCCGGAAGCAATCTGTGCCGGTCCACTGATCCGTCCACCCAAACTCCTCGTCTTCTCCCCCACAAAGTCTGGGCAGCCGCACCAGCCGACCCTCGGGAATGAGACGCCCATGTCAGAAATCTACTTCCACCTCATGTCGAGGGCTGCATCCTGTGGCGCTCGCTACACCTTAACATCACAGGGGCTCCGATACAGTGCCGTGACTTGGCAGAATCAAATCGATCTGTAAGTCTTAATTTACAGCAGAATTCAGCATTAAACAGCTCAGGAATGCCTGCTGTGTGGCTGCTAATCAAGAATTTACAAACAAAACATAAATGTGCATTGAAGTGACTGTTCAGGGTCTGTTATTATTTCTGGAGAGCAGACTGTTGCTATGGATAACAAACTGTTGCTATGGACCCATTTCTAATAAAAGACACTTACCCGAAGCAATACATTTTTTTAAATCAAGAAAATCATTTTCAAATAAAATCAGTTTAAAATCAGTAAAGGTGGTTTTAAATCAGTAAAATCCATTTCAAATCAATAAAATCAGATTTAAATGATATAAACTGTTTCCAATCATTAAAATCATTTTCAAATCAACAAATAAGTTTTAAGTCAATAAAATAAGTTTGAAAAAATCGGTTTTAAATCAATATTTTGTGCGAAATTATTGATTTCTTCAGTAAGTAGTCATATAATAGGTGTGATAATATACAAAGATGGGTCACTGTTGCAGATGAATCTATATTTTTACCTCAGGGCGACGGCTGCATCCTGTGGCGCTCGCTACACCGTCCACTTACCTTGACATCACAGGTGCTGCGACACGGTGCCGGGACTCGGTGAAATCAAACGGATCTATAACTCTCTATTTACAGCAGAGTTAAGCATTAAACGCTCATGAGGGACAGCTCAGGTATGCCCATTGTGTGGCTGTTGCTCAGGTGTGTTGTAATCCCGTGTTATCAACAGTCAGACCCAGTTCTTGACGTTTGTTATCAACAGAGCTTAAGGCCAAAGTCAACTCCTTTTGTTTGCAGAATTCCTCACGGTGCAGCATGCACTACTCGTGATTGCATCATTACTGTACAAAGATCTTTCAGACAATGAAGGGGAGAAGAAGAAGTCACGTACCATTTATTTAAAAGGCATGTAAAATATGCTGTGCATGCATGGGTGAATTACAGTTTCGGGTTTTATTGTCATCTTGAGGTTGAACTGGGGGATTAAAGGAACGTGAGGCTTCGAGGAATGTGGTGGCGCAGGCACGGAGTGGGGCACAGTGTTTATATTGCACTCTGTGAGACGGGTTCGGCTCACTCCCTGACCCAGATTTAGCGAGACCTTACAAAAATGGGATGTTTCTTTAAACTCACGTGGCCCCTCGTTCCACACGGTAAAGCAGAGTAAAGACACACCAGGAAAAACCCACACTTTGCTCAAATATTTACAGTCTGATTTGAGTGTTGGGGAGATTTTATGATTCCCAGTGTTTTTCCAAAGCTCTTTTTTTTCTCCTGTTGTCTCTGCTGCATAAATACACTCAGCCAGTCCAGTGATGCTGCAATAGTTTACGTAGAAATGAGCCCTAATACGCATTAATACCTTCAGCTCATTAAATCTTTCTCTAAACAGATTTCCTGGCTCGTGCAAGGTGATATCTGCAACATCTCACGTTTTGACACAAGCTTTTAAAACAAAAGCCTAGTAATAGCAGTAACAGATAGGCCGGCCAAGACAAACACAATGACTCTATTTCTAGATCACGTGCATGTGCGAACACTGATGTCATCCTGAGTGTGTTTCTCCAGCGGCGTCCTTGGCCCCCGCACGCTCTCTTTACAGTGATTGGCCACTTATAATCAACTCCTGCTCCCGGTGAAATCATGTATGTCTCCCCAACACCACTTGTTGCCTCGGTAACAGATTGTTTTCCAGGATGATGCTGGTGGAGCGATCCGGCAGGCGGTCTCGCTGTTGTGCACAGATAGAATTTGTTCCATGTGTGGATGGCTGCGGCGGCGCTGCAGTGAGGGACAAGTCATTAGTGTCAGTGTAAACAGGGAGGGTGTGGGTCCGATCTGCCTGGCTCATGCTTATCCTCACACTAATAGATGGTGAAGGCTCTGGAAGAAAATGAAGGAGAATTCACAACGGATTAACTAATGCAAGAATTCCAGCTGATTCTGCATGCTGGACTCCATTAATCCAAAAATAACATAACGCTGCTATCGAGGCTCCCTGTTGTGCACAGGTTCAACAACTGTGTTTATCAAGAATCAAGTGGTTAATAAGCAAACAGGCATTAGGCCTGTGTAACCTCCCTGCTTTGATTCCAAAGTCGTCAAATACTGCTGCTTTTGCAGTGATTTTGACGTCACATGGTGCCACTCTCAGTAACCTTTTGCGTCTGACGTTTAAGTTATACTTCTATGTCAGTTGTTTACGCTCCGAGATGCCGTTACCATGATGTCAACAAATGCACATGGTGGAATAAAGCAGCACGGTCTTTATATTTACACAACAGCAGCAGCAATCATGATGGTTAGGGTTGGGCAACAGTGTCACGGCTGATTAGGTTCAGGCAAAAGGCAAAGGCACGTGGTAAGGTCCTCTCCTCCTCCTCCTCCTCCTTCTCCTCCTCCTCCTCACTGTGCAGAGAGTGACTGAGCACACCTGTTCTTAATCTGCTCATTAGGAGCATGCAGTATATAAGGACTGAAGAGGCAAACCGTTGGAGTCAGTGTGGCAGTGTGGGTGCTGTGTGTTGGGACTGCAGAATGAAGAAACTCAAGTTGCAGTGTACCAGGATCAGTGATCTGTGCTCCCATTTTAGAGGCAGGATGGTGAGCTTTTTGTGTATTTCTTGATTCGGTCATTTAATAAGTGTCGCTTTCTGTGCTTTAAAGAAAATAGTTTTTTTGTTAAATTCCCGAATATGCCATTTGTTACTCCCGTGACCCCCTGAGCCTGATCAGGGAACATAACACATAGTATATTTTGTTTGCACAACTTTGGTTTTGAGTTGATAAATCGATTATGTCTTGCAAACATGTAGAAATTATATCGGTTTTACTGCAAGCTCACCTGCACTAGTGAGGTAGCTAATACTACAGCTCAGCCGAGGACGATGTAAATGTTTACATCTCACACTGTCATGAGCACGAACCTGTCATCCATAAGTAGATGCATGCTTCCTTCTGCACCGTGACATAGTTGAGTTATCGATCATGATTTATGGAAAGGACAAATTGCTGTTGAGCTTTTCAAGAAAAAAGTATTGCAATTTTAACAATACAAGCTGAGTGCCATCTAGTTCCATTATATTGGAGAGAAGTCAGACATCTCTATGGCCAATATCTCCAACTCACACCAAAACAATCTAGACCAGGGGTTCTCAAACTATATTCAAAGGTACGAATCTGATTTCTATTCAAGGCAAAAGGTCCGGAACAATCGGTGACGAGCAGATGACTTTTGTTAAACTTGTTCTTAACTTAGCTCACCACATTGGCGGTGCAATGACCAAACATTGAAACAATTACATTTAAGGCTTACCGATCTCCAAAAAGACCTTATTACACAAAATTAACAATATATTGATAAGTAAAACACATTGTTTTTAAAGTGGGAAACACACACTTCACATCAAAGACGAGGTGTGAGCTGGGTCTGGATTGACTTGCAGTCCAGTACAAACTTTGAGAACGTCTGATCTAGACTGATAAATAACACTGCAGGAAAGAGGAAAAATATGTGTTTTTGATATTTTCGTGACCTGTCCCTTTAGTTTCATAAGTCACATGTTTTTCGCCTCATCACGTAGTTATATCCTGTGAAGCAACACGCTGTCAGCGAGATATCAGTGAGTATTCACTGTGACCTGACGGGCGTTTTATCAAACAGACAGCAGAGTCAGTTTACCCCGTCCACTATCCCAGTGTGGATCTTTTCATTATACTGACATCCATCGCTCTGAGTCAAAGACACAAGTACACACGTGTCTCTGTGTGCGTGCGTGTGTGTATCAGAGCTTGTCATCACGCAGCAGCGCAATGTGCCTCCTCGCCTGCGAGCTTCACCACTAATGTAGCTAATGTTGACGCAGGAAACAAGTGCAGAGCCTGAAGCTGGCAACCGAAGAACTGCACTCTGAAACTAACATGAGGGGACGTCGAGTGGAGTCATGTTAGCATTGTTGGCCATTACTCTGGTGCCAGTGGGTGATAGAGGCCCATTTATGGGAACATATGAAACGTGACTGGCAGAGAGCAGCAGCTCTGCGATGGGAGAGACAGACAGACAGACAGACAGACAGGCAGACAGACAGACAGGCAGACAGAGGGGGCAGGGAGGTCAGCAGAGAGCCTGAAGAAATAAGAAGCAAAAAGATGGAAAAGAAAAGAGAAAGAGAGGCAGAGAAACGTGAGGGAGGGTTCATACAGCCGGCAGACAGATGATAAAGGAACATGAGGCGGATTAACACAGAACAAAATACTTAAGGAATAAAAGGAAGTACCATTAAAGTATATATTGAACTGCTAAATACTACACTACACTGGTACTAGAGATTTCTTTTATATTCAACAGCAGCCAACACCTTAACCCTCTGACACCTGGATCGACATCAGTTTTCTTGTGCTGCATATAGACACCTTTCAGTAGCATTTACACCTTTGAAACCTGAAAAAATTTGTTTCATTTTTTTTTAATATTGCAAAAATAAAATAAAATAAATAAATAAAAGGTGACAAGGAAATGATCTGAAAATTAGCTTCATTTGATAATCAGATGTGATCAAAAAATAGTGTAATGTTGTTTATTATATATTCAAATATTATTATTATTATCATCATCATATACTAACTAAATTATGCTATAGGAAAAAAATACAAAATAAATCTTACATTTTTTGGCACTTTCTTGAGGCCATTTTTCGTTATTTGTTTGCTTGGTTTTTACCCCTCTTTCTTTCTTTCTTTCTTTCTTTCTTTCTTTCTTTCTTTCTTTCTTTCTTTTCTTGTCATCCACATTTAAAATTTTTTTTTAAGTAATAGTGAAACTTAGAACAACAAAACTGAAACTAAACATTTTAAAACTAATAAAAAGAAACTAAAACTAAGCAAACAATAAAAACAATAAAATTTTAAACAATAAAAAGTAAAGTGAAACAAGCAAAAGTGACTGGAACAAACAAAAGTGAATTTAAAACAAAAAATGAATAAAAAAGCTTAAGTGTAATTACTCTGTTAATGATTTTTAACAAAAAAAAGAGAGAACAGGAAAAAAGAGAGAAAAACAGGCTGTTACGTTTACACACTGATGACTGATCGAAGCTTGTGACATCTATACACTACTTTACTACACACAGATGCTTTACATGCTGCACATTCCTCTGTAACCACTGAGAGCAGCTCGTCTGCTGTCGTGGAGCTCTGGAAAGAGTTCATTCATTGAAAAAGGAGAATGAGTGGCAGGCTGTAAAATCAGTGCAAAATATGACAAATATGTTGTTATTCTAATCCTATGTTGCCTTGCAAAACCGCAATATGGTTCAACCTCAAATAAGAGACCTTAGTCATTGTGCATATTTCCTACAGTATAGCTGCATTATATTTATCAAGGCCTTTAAAAACGATTTTTTTCTTTATTTCTTTTAAAACATGGGAATATGGCAATGAGCAAACTAAGATAGAATGACCCAAAATATAGAAAGAAATAAGCAACAAGTACAAGAAAATTACCTGAAAATTATCATGAAAAGCAATGTAAACAAAAAAGAACAAGAAATTTGTTATACAATTCTATAATAACAAAACAATATTAGTAGTAGTAGTATCAGTATTAGTAATTAATAATAATAATAATAATAATAGCAAGAAAAAGTGTAAGAAAATTACATAAAAATTAGCAAAAAAGAAAGTAAAAAAACAAAAATAAACAAGGATATGATTTGAAAAAAGTACATCAAATTATGTAGTAATAAACAATGTGTTTTTGGCCCTTGCTTTCTCAAGATAAATTTCTTATCACATTTCGTACATTCTTTCAAATTTGCAAGTTGCTCATTGCTTTTTTCTCAGGGTTCAAAGGTTTAAACACTTAAATACTGTACATGAAAGGCATCTGAAAGCAGCACAAGGAAACTGATATGGATCTAGGTTTCAGGGGGTCAATACGACAACAGTCAAGATCGTGTAACTACAAATCTGACATTTCAGGAAGTCATTGTGACAACCACTTCCTCCAGCCTCCCCCAGATTACAGGGCCATGAGTGCGTTCGTGGCGCGGCGCCACACTTCACCACCACATTAGCCTTTCGTCACCTCCGAGACATTCACCCAGGTGTTTCTCCGCGGTCACTGTCACGGTTTATTGTGGCTCTGACTGACATGAGGGCGGCCCCGGCTCTCTGTTAGGGGTGTAATTATGGCTGTCGGTTTGGCAGCTGATGGCACTGCTGTCATTGTCTGTCTACGGTGACGCACAGAGCGAGAGAGACAGAGAGAGACAGAGACAGAAAGAGAGCGGTAATAAAGACTCACTGTCTGCCAAAGAAAGGAGGGGAGAGGAAGAGGAGAGAGGAAAAACAAAAGAACAACAGAATTTCAGTTATGTATCAACGCAGCTGTTCTGTTTTTTGGGAAATAAACCCCTACCTCAGAAACCTTCAGCACCTTCTTTATTGTCACCGAAGACTCCGTAATCACGGTACAGACAGTACAAAATATTAACACTATGGCATCACAGATTTGTGCAAAACTTAAGCAGTTATTTTTAAAATTTCGATAAAACACAATTGCAAGACGACTGTATTTCCACTAAGTGATGTTATGCAACTTCTCTCGCGATGTTGCGTGACTTTCCTCTTGTGATAAAATTTCAATAACCATGGCAATGGATGTTCAAAACATTGGCAGGTTTTTTTCTATTGGAGCCACTTAATTAAGCCAATCTAATATTGCCTTAATTTCATTGTCTCAAATAAGAGTTGAGAAGATCTCAGTCTCTTCCTTCATCCACACATTCCTAGTCATGTTTTGCAGAATGTCACATGACTTTGTGGTTCTTCTTATTATTATTATTAGCGGTTGGCATCCATAAAGGCGCATTACAGCCACCCAGTGTTGCACATCACGTGATCTATAAAAGCAAAAAAAAAGTGTTCCCATTGCAATTCTGCAAAATATGGAATCGCCTGAAATACAATGCATGAACGCTTTAAACTTTTTTGTGATAAACAAGATTTTCCATTGGGCATATTTTGTATTCGCAGTTTCAATTTGCGCAGTTTGAAGGTTAATGGAAACCCGCCTATTGTAATCTTATACACATATGTTCTGTACCAGCCTATTCTCGTTCCAAACTTGTTAAATACCACCACTTTGACACTGCTGTCAGTGTTAGATCCCGACGCCAAAAGGCACCTTGCGTGCGTAAGAAAGAAAGGACTTAGACACAAAGAATATAAAGTGCATTGCTGTTGGCAAAACTTCATGCTGTGAGTTCTTAAGTGAAGTTCAGTAGCAAAAGAGTTCATTTAAAAAAGTTCATTAAGAAAAATGTGATTTGTTATTACTTGTCTTGCATCTTTCTTTAGTCATGATGCGCCTTTTTGCATTTCTGTGTCTCTTCAAGGTAATTTTGTGTGTTTTTTTAGTTGTTTTGTGTCTTTTTGTGGTCGTTTGGCATCACTTTGCATCTCTTTTGGTCTTTTGAATCGTGGTAACTCTGAGTCAATGCTGGTAAATGTTTTGGATTAAAGCCCTCACCAAACAGCGTTTGTCACCGTCAAGTTAAATACAGACTCTGTGATGTCACTTTGGGGAAACCAGGTTATTAATCAATGAATGTGAAGGATCAGTACCGAGAAGCCTCTTTCACAATCCCACTGCCCAGAATATATTTCACGCTGCCGTCATGGAAGCCAGAGAAGACTCAGCTTTAATACTTTGGACTTGCTGCTCGTATGCGGCGCCAACTTTCCTTTCATTTGTTTCCTGAGTGCTGGCTGAAAATATCTCACTCCTGCCACTGGCTCAGGTGTGTGTGTGTGTGTGTGTGTGTGTGTGTGTGTGTGTGTCACTGTACAGTATGTGCGAGTGTTTACTGTAAATCCCAGGCTATTTGAAACAACACGTTTGATGATTAACAGGGCATCCGTGCTTGTGATTTACAGCAAATCCGATCTGCGGAGACAAATTGTGGTTTTAACAGCCTCTTCTTGCAAACCTGTCAAGCTTCTGACATTTCCAAGCAGTCCTTAGAAACAGCTCATCATTTTTTTAAGAGACAAAAATCCTGCCAACAAGCCCAGGTGTGTTTCTCCTGCCACAGTTCCCTTGAAAAGTAGGTTTTCTGATGGTGAAAGTACTGGTCCCCACTACACTAATCAAAGGCCAGCAGCTTCAGCACAAAGTGTATGAAGTAGAAGTACTTCTTTATTTAATATCTTGCAGTCTTGTCACTTAAAATATAATAAATAAATAAATCTAAATTTCACTTCTGTAAGTAGTATTTGGGAAAATATTTGGATAGTTGATAGCTAAGCTTTAAAACCTGACCATAATTTACAAACTTAATAGATTCCAGTAAGAAAGCACACATAAATAACATCTGTAAATTAAAACACTGTCGAAATTAAAATGTATATCCTCAACACATTCTAGCGACCTTCTACTTATGACGTTTTAGGCGTCCTTCGGTTATCAGGATGTCAACAAATGCACATGATGCTGCACGATCCTTACGTTTACACAACTCGCAATGATTAGGATTAGGCGACAAAGTCATGGATAGTTAGTTTTAGGCAAAATAGGCACATGGTAAGTTGTAGAAAAAGGAAAAAAAAACTCGACCCCAAACAGGAAGTGAACTCCAGACTCTCACACAAAAGTCAGCAGCCTTATTACCTGACGGAACTGGTTAAGTTTGGCTACGCTCTCTTAAATGACGCCACCTATGTGTGTTGCAGGTAGATACACCTGGTGCCGTCCAGCCTTTCATTCCTTCCATCAGCATATAATATCAACTCCTTTGGTTCTGTCCGAGCACATTCTCATCTGGTGCCGTCCAGCCACGCTCCATTTGGAAATGGAAGATGGCTTTTGGCATCACGCTTGTGCACCGAAAGCACTGACAGAGCAGTGCAATCTGACGAGAACAGGCAGGATGAGAACATGTTGGAAATGCAAATGTGATCTCATCCCTACTTGTCAAATTTTGATGCTGGGGCAGAAGCCCCCCTGTGTTAAAACAATGAAGCCGAACGCAACCTTTTGTGTTTTATCTTCTCAGCATAAATCTGGAAACTGAAACATTTCAACATATTCACTACAATAAATGTAAATGGTTTGTAGAAACATTTTTAATTCTGGACCAGGGTTGGTTATTTAGTCACATTTTATTCAATTTTTGTGCTGCATTATATATTATTGTTATGTTTTTATTTGTACTCTTGTATTTTATCTGTATTCTTTTATCCTTTTTACTATGTAAAGCATCTTTGAGTTCCCAGAAAAGTGCTCTGTAAAAAATATATAAGAATACTATTAAAATCAAAGACNCAGGGTTGGTTATTTAGTCACATTTTATTCAATTTTTGTGCTGCATTATATATTATTGTTATGTTTTTATTTGTACTCTTGTATTTTATCTGTATTCTTTTATCCTTTTTACTA